>NW_019944783.1:17998-27538 GCF_002910315.2 Salvelinus sp. IW2-2015 | reverse complement strand
CAAGCTAGCTTGTAGCGAGCAATTGTAGCAAGCTAGCTTGTAGCGAGCAATTGTAGCAAGCTAGCTTGTAGCGAGCAATTGTAGCAAGCTAGCTTCTAGCAGTAGCTAGCTAACTGTACAGTGAAGTAATTCACTTATTTTTACCAGTACTAACGTTACTGCACCACCTTTCATTACCAAACGTGAAGCTGTCTCCCAAACTGTAAGATGTCTATACAGTAATAGTACAGTAATAAATAGTTAAATAAAGGTAAACATTTCTTTTTTTCACATAGCAGTTAAACGGAATTTGCTTTGAAATTTGATTTGATGTGCTTGCTGGCCAAAATGCTGTAAAGTAACATCAAAACCTACATAGGTAAAGTTGTAAAGAGAAAACATTATTAAATGTTATATAATTATCTAGCTTGCTTTCAAAGTAGAGTGATTAGAAGTCATTGTGTAAACGTCTGTAGGTAGTGAAATTAAGCCCTTTCTCACTTTTGAAACTTCTGTGTCTAGCAGAGTAACTTTCTGTCCTATCCAAGAGGAACCAAATGTGAGAAGCAATATCGTAGTTCCCCATTTATACAATTTTCCCTTCGCCGACCCAGTTTAGCACCCGGCTGCTATGACTAGCCACCGAAGTGGACCACGGGTCAGACAGATGTCTTCCTCTCCGTGGAGAATGTGCTTGAATGTCATTGTATGTCTTTTGTCAGGTTAATAGACATGATACTATATATAGATCCATGCCAGACAGACGAGGTATCTATTCACTAACTATTCACAAAACTCCACCTCTTGTGTCAACGTGTGTCAGGAGTCAACAGACAACAGTTCAGCCTCACTGAGGTTTATCCAGAAAAAAATGCGATGTAGGCCTACACAATAATATAAGTAGATTAGTGTAAAGGTAGGCCTATCTATACCAGTGTAAAAATAAATATCATAACTCACACAAGCTTAGAAAACTGAGAAAATGATTATCTCTCTCTTGCTCTCTCTCTCTCGCTCTCTCTCCAAAACATGCAAATCGACCCCAGTTTCATCCATTCATGATAGGTCATCACCATCTAGCTGAAGTAGAGTAGAGGATGTCAGGACTACAGGGCTGGACAATCATGTGTGGTTTGACCCATTCATTGATGTACACAGGGTGAGTTGGAACTGTCTTCTATACAGAGATAGAGAGAGAATCCCTGCCAGATCCTCAGTTCTCTGGGCTAAACTGAGACCAGCAAAATGTCCATGACCATTTCACCAACCTACCTCTGGGTTTCAGGTGTCTTACAGGACTGAGGACTCCTGGGGTGTGTGATGCAGACCGTGGACAGGCTGAGCCAGCAGCAATGCTATAATACTGACATAAAGTGAGGATGTGGATTAAATTGTAAAAAAAATAAAATAATGGGTCCGTGTTTTGTTCCGTTTATCATTCAATGCCTGTTCTGATGTTTACACAACCATGTGCAATTACAAGCTGAGCAAACAATAGAATATAAAATAAACGATTAAAATGTACAGAAAGCCCACATGTTCATTATAGTCTACTCCTGTGCTTAGGGTTCTATCACTCATTGATTACTGAGAGTTCCCATTGTTACAGGCTTTTTAGAGGGGGGGAGTGGGGGGGTGGGGGGCTTAAACATTTAGGAGGGTTCCTCATAAGAATACTGACATCTAGAACCATGTCTGTGGTTCTAACACCACTGAAATTAGAACATGTACTGTGCGTTCTAACACCGACTGAAATTAGAACCATGTCTGTTCGAACACCACTGAAATTAGAACCATGTCTGTGTTCTAACACACTGAAATTAGAACCATGTCTGTGATCTTAACACCACTGAAATTAGAACATGTCTTGTGTTCTAACACCCACTGAAATTTAGAACCATGTCTGAGTTCTAACACCACTGAAATTAGAACCATGTCTGTGTTCTAACACCACTGAAATTAGAACCATGTCTGTGTTCTAACACCAATGAAATTAGAACCATGACTGTGTTCTAACAAGCCACCACTCTCTCCTCTGTTGGCTCTAATCCATATTATAGTACATACCCATTCTGCTACAGGAACGCTGGTGTTGTGGGGAGAATACAAAGCTAAATTTGTACTAGAAGTACATGGCACGTATACATTGTAAGAGGTTTATTGGTAGACAATGTATTTGGTACAGAATATGAATTATGACCAGCCTTATTACAAGAACACCGACTCATCACAACATTTTGAAAGAAGTT
The DNA here is from genome assembly GCF_002910315.2 of Salvelinus sp. IW2-2015. Taxonomy (NCBI): domain Eukaryota; kingdom Metazoa; phylum Chordata; class Actinopteri; order Salmoniformes; family Salmonidae; genus Salvelinus; species Salvelinus sp. IW2-2015. The sequence goes on along the minus strand of NW_019944783.1, from coordinate 25,310 downwards.
GACCTATTCTATTGGTGGGATGTTATTAGTATTGTAATGAAACGGGCAGGGAGCAGGTCTCGAACCCTCGACCTTCTAGCCCGAAGTCCAGCGCGCTATCGACTGTGGCTGGTGCGGCAGAGTCGATATCCGCGCTTATAAACCTAGGGTCGTTACACTATTATTGGTCCACATTCTAGTTATTGTCCATCACTGATACAGGCCAGAGTTGGCTTCCTTGGCTCCCTACAAGAAAAGCTTCATATTGATGATCTATATAAGTTAGTAGCCAGCTAGGCCGTCCAGCTGTTGTTTATTTAGCTAGACAGATAGCAGGCTAACTATCTAGCTACATTTTGAGTACAGTAGCTACCTAGCTAACTATCTAGCTACATTTTGAGTACAGTAGCTACCTAGCTAACTACCTAGCTACATTTTGAGTACAGTAGCTACCTAGCTAACTATCTAGCTACATTTTGAGTACAGTAGCTACCTAGCTAGCTAGCTAACTATTACCTAACCTTTACATACTTCAGATAATATGAGGTCCTATGAAAAACAGATGAATGGGAGCTAGCATAGTTCCAGGTAGTCTTATGATTGAAACAACATGGGAAGCAATTATCCACGGTTGCTAATAGTTAGCTCCCGATAGTTTCCTAGCTAGCTTCATTGGTCCGGGGGCCAGTTAGCTAGCTGAGTTAGCTAGGCTCCGGCTTGCCCGACAAAACTCCAGTAAATACCACAAAACTCTTTACTCTTCCTTGATCATTCAGCTGCAGAAGGAAAGATGAGGAGAGTGGATGGTCCTTTACGTAGTAACGTTAGCTGTGATTCCTAGGGATTAGTGTAGCATAGCTTTCGTGTCCGTCTTTGTTTGTTTACATGCCGGTGTATGTTAGCCACAGGAGTCAGAACATACTGTATTAACCAACATCATAAAGGAGGCACTCACGGGTCACACTGTGTGTGTGTGTGTGTGTGTGTGTGTGCGCACACCTTGGAGTTCATAAGGTGGGCATTTATATATTTGCGCATACTAATAAAGAATTACAACAAACATGATGGGTTAGTGCTATACGGGATCCTTGGGACGTCGCTACCCTAAACCCTACCCTAAACCCTAACCTTAACCATTTAATTATTTTCCATTTTTTAAAATGATTAACCCATCCACCATCCCCCCTCTTCGGAGGACACATATCTTGTTTGTTTTTCCCAGCTTTTCTGCTACATACACACTACCATTTCAAAAGTTTGGGGTCACTTTGAAATGTCCTTGTTTTTGAAAGAAAATCACATTTTTTGTCCATTAAAATAACATCAAATTGATCAGAAATACAGTGTAATGTTGTAAATGACTATTGTAGGTGGAAACGGCAATGGACATTAGACAGGTGGGAATCTGTCCTTTGGTCTGATGAGTCCAAATTTTAGATTTTTTGTTCCAACCGCCGTGTCTATGTGAGAGGCAGAGTAGGTGAACGGATGATCTCCACTTGTGTGGTTCCCACCGTGAAGCATGGAGGAGGAGGTATGATGTGTGGGGGTGCTTTTCTGGTGACACTGTCTGTGATTTATTTAGAAATCAAGGCACACTTAAATTAACCAGCCTGGCTACCACAGCTTTCTGCAGTGATACACCATCCCATCTGGTTTGCGCTTAGTGGGACACATTTGTTCTTCAACAGGACAATGACCCAACATACCTCCAGGCTGTGTAAGGGCTATTTGACCAAGGAGAGTGATGGAGTGCTGCATCAGATGACCTGGACTCCACAAACACCCGACCTCAACCCAATTGAGAGGGTTCGGGATGAGTTGGAGCACAGAGTGAAGGAAAAGCAGCCAACAAATGCCCAGCATATGTGGGAACTCCTTCCAGACTGTTGGAAAAGCATTCCTCATGAAGCTGGTTGAGAGAATGCCAAGAGTGTACAAAGCTGTCATTAAGGAAAGGGTGGCTACTTTGAAGAATCTCACTTTTATGGTTACAACATGATTCCATATGTGTTAATTCATAGTCTTGATGTCTTCACTATTATTCTACAATGTAGTAAAAATTAATTAAGAAAAACCCTGAAATGAGTCGGTGTGTTCAAACTTCTGACTGGCACTGTATGTTGTGCAGAAAAAAAAGTCAATTATGAATTATTTTGTCTTAGTTAAGAACAAATTGTGATCCAATAGGCTTTGATTAAATTTCCAATATCCCCGTCCACGTGGAAATTCTGTAAGAGTTATATGGAGGCCAATTAGATGGTGGTCCAATCGCATTCGTTCTCCTATTAATACTTTTTAAAAACTTTTGATGCCAGCAAGAACGAGACCAGGAAGTAATCAAGACGGTTTGGACACACCTGCTCAATCAAAGGTATGCAAAGCTGTCATCAAGGCAAAGGGTGGCTACTTTGAAGAATCTCAAATATAAAATATGTATTATTTCATAGTTTAGATGTCTTCACTATTAGTCTACAATGTAGAAAATAGTAAAAAATATAAATAAAGAAAAACCCTTGAATGAGTAGGTGTCCAAACTTTTGACTGGTACTGTATATCTCACTAGATCAGGGTTTTCCATGATATTTATGATCTCTTTTAAGTGATTGAAGGTGAGAGTTTGTAGAGTGATTTCCTTTACGATCCATTGAGGTACTTAACACCGTATTATAATCTCCCACCATAATAATAGATTATTTCGTTGCTTGTGAGCTCAATAGATTATTATATGTATTTTTGAAATTGTGTGGATCATCATTATTTGGCCCATATAGATTAATTAGCCAGATCTTTTTTTGGTCCCGTAGCATATTTAAAATAATCCGTCTTCCTTGTGGATATGTTTGTACAGTTTGCACAATCGCATCAAAATTGTTGTTAATTAATATAATAACCCGTTTTGAGTTTCTTTGCCCAAGACAAAAAAATATATTTCTCCCTCCCAATCTTTTTTCCCCAATATTTAAATACCTTTAAATATTATATTATATAATATGGCCAAACCAGTTCTTTATGTCCATTACATGCTAGATATTTTGGATTTATTTCTCATTATATCCTGTTTTAATTCCGACAAAAAGGAAGAAGTATAAACAAACATAGATTCTAACGGCCGCTAATGACTGCCAGTAAAAATGTGTCTGTCACACCCTGATCTGTTTCACCTGTCTTTGTGATTGTCTCCACCCACCTCCAGGTGTCGCCCATCTTCCCCATTATCCCCTGTATATTTATACCTGTGTTCTCTGTTTGTCTGTTGCCAGCTCGTTTTCCCCTTGCTCCTGTCTGTTTCTAGTTCCTGTTTTCTAGTTTTCCCGGTTTTGACCATTCTGCCTGCCCTGACCCTGAGCCTGCATGCCGTTCTGTACTTTGTCACACCACACTGGATTTACTGACCTCTGCCTGCCCTTGACCTGTCGTTTTGCCTGCCCCTTGTTCTAGTAATACACTTTTGTTACTTCGACACTGTCTGCCTGAAACGTTATAGTCTTAGGCACCACACTACCCATAAAGGGATACATACGTTTAACTTACAATTGACTCTGACACAGCCATGGCACGATAGCTAAGAATACATGCAGTACTGACAATCCAGAGCGAGTAAACCTGTAAAACCAAATCTCTCTCCACACATTTTGTTTTTATTCCAGTGTCGTTGCTCTTTCACCCCGGCTGTTTTACGCCTAGGGACGGAAGCTATACTGTTACACTATCACTCACAGCTACGTTGGAATCTTCGAGTCCTTGAACATTTCGTTGTTTACATTTACTATTATTTACTTTATCAACCACTAGACAAACATTCTGAGCCTTTTGAAAGTTGGGGTACAGGGCACGTTGTCTCTCCACTATTTCATGGGGAAATTGTTCATTAATAGAGAATGGGGTACTCTTCGGGTTCCCTACACTGTCGTAACAAGGCAAACTTAATTTTGTAGTGAGTTAGCATAGCTTCGATTGGACAAGGGTCTTCCCTCCCCTCTGCCGCCGAAACGGCGAGCCCTTTGAAAATCAATTGTATCCACCTGTTCGTCCGTCATCTTGATATTCCGTTTCATGACTTTTTCCTCCGTTGACTGATAGTTTTAATTTTCATCCTCCTTTATTAGGCCTCACTCCCCCCTATCTGAGATAGCTACTACATATACAACACCCTCCCTCTCTGAGATATCTACTGCAGCCCTCATCCTCTACATACAACACCCTCCCTCTCTGAGATATCTACTGCAGCCCTCATCCTCTACATACAACACCCACCATAAGCCCTATCTGAGATATCTACTGCAGCCCTCATCCTCTACATACAACACCCTCCCTCTCTGAGATATCTACTGCAGCCCTCATCCTCTACATACAACACCTCCCTCTCTGAGATACTACTGCCAGCCCTCATCCTCTACATACAACACCCTCCCTATCTGAGATTACCTACTGCACCCTCATCCTCTACATACAACACCCTCCCTATCTGAGATATCCTACTGCAGCCCTCATCCTCTACAATACACACACCCTCCCTATCTGAGATATTACTGCAGCCCTCATCCTCTACATACAACACCTCCCTATCTGAGATATCTACTGCAGCCCTCATCCTCTACATACAACACCCCCCTTATCTGAGATATCTACTGCAGCCCTCATCCTCTACATCAACACCTCCCTATCTGAGATACTACTGCAGCCCTCATCCTCTACATACAACACCCTCCCTCTCGGAGTATCTACTGCAGCCCTCATCCTCTACATACAACACCCCCCTCCCTATCTGAGATATCTACTGCACCCTCATCCTCTACATACAACACCCCCTCCCTATCTGAGATACCTACTGCAGCCCTCATCCTCTACATACAACACCCCTCCTTCTGAGATATCTACTGCAGCCCTCATCCTCTACATACAACACCCTCCCTCCTATCTGAGATATCTACTGCTGCCGGCTCATCCTCTACATACAACACCCCCCTCCCTATCTGAGATACCTACTGCAGCCCTCATCCTCTACATACAACACCCTCCCTATCTGAGATATCTACTGCAGCCCTCATCCTCTACATACAACACCCTCCCTATCTGAGATACCTACTGCAGCCCTCATCCTCCACATACAACACCCGTTGTGCCAGTCACATTCTGTTAAAGATCCTCAAAGCACACACATCCCTGGGTCGCTCCTCTTTTCAGTTCGCTGCAGCTAGCGACTGGAACGAGCTGCAACAAAACACTCAAACTGGACAGTTTTATCTCCATCTCTTCATTCAAAGACTCAATCATGGACACTCTTACTGACAGTTGTGGCTGCTTTGCGYGATGTATTGTTGTCTCTACCTTCTTGCCCTTTGTGCTGTTGTCTGTGTCCAATAATGTTTTTACTATGTTTTGTGCTTCTACCATGTTGTGCTGCTGTCATGTTGTGTTGTTGTCTTGTTGTGTTGCTACCATGCTGTGTTGTCATGTGTTGCTGCCATGCTATGTTGTTGCCTTAGGTCTCTCTTTATGTAGTGTTATGTTGTCTCTCTTGTCGTGATGTGTGTTTTGACGTCCCAAGGATCCCAGATAGCAAGGACCATACATAAAATGGGCCGCCATCTTAATGAACCTTCACTATTATCTAATATGGTAAAGCGTTAAGGTATTACAGGTAATAACCTACACAGTAACACAGGAGGATTGAAGTGGGTAAAGCGTTAAGGTATTAGAGGTAAGGAAAACGTTAGAATCATAAAGGGTAGGTTGGCCCCCTGTACACCTCCCTCTCCTTCCCCTTCACCCTCCAGGAGGTCTGTCTGGGAGAAGGGACAGGTGGTGTGTGTCAGGCCCAGGCAGGGGAGAGAGAACAGGGGCAGAGAGCTGAGCTACCCCCCCCCCCAGAGCGCTGCCTGGGATTCCAGCTATGTCTCCATTAGTTCCCGGGTAGCACACATCGCCTCCAAATATAGACCAATTAACGTCACTCCATAAAACACACCCACCCAGACACACGAGATCTCACAGGCACGCACGCGGTCACGAGGAAACACGGTCAAGCGCGCACGCAGCACACAAAACACACACAGTGTTTAGGCCGTGGTGGTATGTGTGAACCAATCGTAAAAGGTCACAGTCCTCTTCCCAGTGACCCTCATCTGAACCACACACACACGTACACACACAGACAAGAGAGAAACTGGGTGATAATCTGCTATGTGTTAGAAATGTCAATTACAAACGATCAGGGTTTTTGAAAAGGACCTTGCTTTTCTTCTGGGAGTATTTTTGTTGTTGTTGTTGTAACCCACCCACACAGATGGGACAAATATATATATATATATTTTCGAACATTTCTGCTACATATACATACATTTTACATATACATTATACATTTATATAAAGCAGTCACATGACAATAATACGTCACCAAACATCAGCTCTTTAATCCCACCCCCTCAGCCTCTCTCAGCCCATCCCACCTATCACCATAGACCTCAGCTCTTTAATCCCACCCCACACACAACAGAAGATATGTATATGAAGAAACAGTAGTTATATAAGAATACAGCAATGAATTACATAAATAACAACAAAAAAGAATAAAAACATAAAAATATATTAAAATTGACAGTGAACAATGGTTTATAGAAAAACCACCAGGCAAAGACAACCTTAAACGTAGTAATAAAAAAAAAAACTAAGATACCTAAAAAAATAACAACAATAGAGAACAAACAAAAAATATAAAAATAAAAAGAGTAAAAACAAAAATACTAAAGCAAATCACAATAACAAAATACAATAAGATAAAAAACATAGATACACAAAAATTACAAAAACTAGAATAATAAAAACATAATGTAAACATAAAAAATAGAACAGATAACTGAAATTACAATAAAACTAAAAAATGAATAAAAAATAAACAAATAAACTAATTCACAAAATAATGAAAACAAAGAATAGAAAAAAAAAGATGTATGAAGCTCACAGTTAGTAATAATAGCATATAACATCAAACAAAAAGGAAAGAAGTTAAAACATAAATAAGCCAACAATAGAATACAAAATAAAGGAATACATAAAAAAAAAGGTAAAAAAAAAAAAAGTAAACATCGCACGAGTCGACAAAGATTTAGAAAAGTAATGATAGAAACATGGGAAAGCCAAGTGAGGGGAGATGATGAGTGAAGCAGGTGCATATATATATGGGTGCTGGCTGAGAGCTGAGGGGTAGGGGGTTTAAGAGCTGAAGGTCTATGGTAGATTGAGGTCAAATAAGGCTGAGAGAGCGTTGAGTGGGTGGATTAAAAGCTGAGAGTCTATTGGTGATAGGTGAGATGAGCTGAGAGAAGGCTGA
>NW_019944783.1:9128-17973 GCF_002910315.2 Salvelinus sp. IW2-2015 | reverse complement strand
TCATAAATCCCAGCACTTATCTAATTATGGGTTTTAACCCTGTGTCTGGCAAATTCCCATCTGCCCTCACCATCACGGTCACCTAATAACCCCAGGTTACAATTGGCTCATCATCCCCCCTCCTCTCCCCTTAACTATCCCCATCGTTCTCAAATAGAACGTTCCACAACTACCGGAAAATTAACTTAAAATAAAATAAAAAACCAAAAGTGGGAAAAATCAACCGTTGAATACTTCCTAATATACTAATATGTAGAAAATGGTGTGAATAAACATATTATATAAATACCATGACTATGAAACAATTATAAAATATAATGGAAAGCAAGTAAAATAATAAAACCAGTGTTCAATGGTCGTATTACATAGCACAACTAGGTACAACAACTAATACAAAACTCGAAAACAAAATTAACAATAATATTACAAAACTCTGATAACTAATTACAAGAACAAGTTACAATAAACTCTATAAACTAAATAACAATAACTGAGACTGAATAACTTGAAACTAAATTACAATAACTGGTACATAACTCTGATAACTAAATTCCAAAACTTATTTCAAAATAACCTACAGATATCCGATTTGGAAAGCCACATATCAAAAATACATAATAACACTCAAAAACGTTTTACATCTTTATCTCACAATCTTGGAACTTTAGGATTATAAATAAAAAAAAAAAAAGTAAAACATCACAGCACATTAATAAAATATGGAAACAGGAAACCAATGATTTGTCTGATGTGATAGTGCAATGTCTGAGAGAGCTGACGTGGATTAAAGAGCTTAGTCTATGGTGAAGTCAATGTCTGAGAGAGCTGAGGTATTAAAGACTACGCTATGGTATATGAATACTGAGAAGCGAGGGATGAAAGACTGAGGTTATGTAAAGTATGCTAGGAGACGAGGTGGATAAAGAGCTGATTTGGTACGTAATTTCAGACTGCTTATAATAAATGGTATTGAAGTATATAAAAATTATAATTAGCAAATGTTCGAAAATATAATATATATATTTGTCCCATACTGTGGGTGGTTACAACAACAACCAAAAATAACTCCAAAGAGAGAAGCAAGGTTTTTCAAAAACCCTGATCGTTTGTAATTGACATTCTAACACATAGCAGATTATCACCCAGTTTCTCTCTTTCTTTGTAGTGGTGGTGTTCATATAGGGTCACTGGAAGAGACTGTGACTTTACGATTTTCACACATACACACGCCTAAACACTGTGGTGTTTTGTGTGCTGCTGCGCGCTGACCGTGTTTCCTCTGACGTGCGTGGCGATGACCTGTGAATCTCGTGGTTCTGGGTGGTGTGTATTTAAATAGTACGGTTAGATTGTCTATTATTTGGAGGCAGGGTGCTAACGTAAACTAATGGAGACATAGCTGGAATCCCAGCCAAGCGCTGCTGGGGGGGGGGTAGGCGTCATGCTCTCTGCCCTGGCCTGTATCTCCTCCGCTGCCTGGCTGACACGACACCATCTGTCCCTATCTCTCCAGGACAGACTCCTGGAGGGTTGAGAAGCAATGGAGGATGTAAGCGGCGCAAACTACCCTTTAAATGATTGCTATACGTTTCACGATATACCTCTATTCCTTGACGCTTTCACCCATCAGACCTCCAGGTTACTGGTTAGGATTATACTGTAATGAGCCTAAACGCTTAGCCATATTAGATAATTAGTGGGAATTCATAAGATGGCCGATTATGTATGGTACCTGCTATCTGAGATCCTTGGGACTCAAAACTACACATGCACGACGAGGAGAGACAAATTAGACTAACTGACAATAAACAGAACCTAAGCAACAACATACATTGCACAACACATTGACAACACACATTACAACACACAACAAGACAACAACACAACATGACACCGAGCACAACAGGTAGAGAGCACAAAATCAAAAGTAAAACATGTATTGGACACAGAGACAACAGCACAAAGCAATTAAAAGACAGACAATAACCGCAAACCCACAACTGCAGTAAGATTCCAGATATCTTTAATAAAGATAAAACTCGTCCTATTTCACGCTCCACCAGCGCACAACTAAAAAGACACCCAAGTTCTGACTAACAAATACGCACAACGCTTGATTAAGAGCGGCGTAATCTCAATAGGTTGTAATGTAGAAACTGCAGAAATCTCAGATAAGAGTTAAAGAGACTGCATTAGGTATCTCAGATAGAGATTAAATAGCAGCAAAAATCTCAATAGAGTTTAGTACAATACTCATAAATTCAAGAGCGATTTAGAGCATAGCTCAGATATCTTAATATGAGTTTATTAGAAAGCATAAATCCAATAGATTTGTAGAACGTCATATATATCCGATGATAAATAGGCTGCAGTAGAGCTTCAGATAGGAGGTTTTAGTAATGAGACGCATAGAGTATCTCAATAGATGATAAATGGAGCAGTAGAAGCAGAGAGAGTATGAAGGATGAGCCAGTAAATCCCAAAAGGGTTTGTAGAAAACCATAATATCGCAAAAGTTATGTAGAATGAGGCTGGCATACGACTCATATAGGAGTTTGTATGTAGAATGAGGGCTCAAGTACTATTCTCAAGAGAGTGGTGAGGTAGAGATTGAGGTCGCAGGAGATAGCCAAGAGGAGGCTTTGTTATGTGAGAGAGGAGTGCTGCAGAGATAGCTCAGATGAGAGGTGTTAGGAGAATGAGGCTGCAGGTAACATACCTCGCAGATAAGTGACCTAGACAGGAGTTATATATATACTGAACGAGAGAATATATCTTCCATAAGAGCGCCAAAAGTGAGAGGATATTGCACCAGCGTCAGTGACCTCTATGGACCTAAGCACTCCCAACAGCTGACATATCATCCTTCCCACCCTGGAAGACAAAAAGAGAAAAACATAACCCATATCAACGATTAACAATAAACAAATCATTATCAAAAACATTCATCGTATCACTAAAAAGACACAACATAGAAGACATAACAATCCTCCCTCTAGCAAAACCAACTGTATATCAAATCTATTACACAACAGGAATCTCTCCGTCTTCGAGTAAAACAACCAACCAACTATTCAGCAATCAATTCTCGCAAGCAGAAGAGTCATGCGTCTACTACTCCCAATTCTTTCCACAATTCTCATTCCTGCATCTCTACAATAACAATCATCTATCCTACACCTCCAAACCTCTTCTATCTCACTATGAACATTAGATCAAAGGCGTTTATAACTCCCTCAAATGTACCCCGGTGGCAAGGTTAATTCAGTCGTTCAGCTCTTACATTGTACGAAGGACACAATGGGTCCCCATGCCCAAATATGATGCAAAACCATACAGTTCCACCTGCGTAGGAACTTCACGCGGCGACAACGTCTTTCCTCAATCCTGCGTACAAACACAACATTCTCAATATACATACGTGACGACAAAACACAGAAAAACAGTGGGAAACACGTCAAAAACACGGCAAGCCATCACAAAAAATTTCCAAAAATAACATTTCTCATGTAAAACATCTAGAAACCCAAACGTCATTCCACCCAGTGAGTTAATACGCCTCGCCTCTCTAGTAGCGGGAGTTTGTCAAAAACAAGCAACCACATTCGCTACGCCCTACATAGGCTATCTGTGAACAAGATCAACTCACCTATTCGTATTCAATCAAGAATTAACCACAACAGAAAATGGAAGCAGCGGATTCTGATTGTACAAGACAAGGGTAAGAACACTAAAGAACAATGGTACCCGTGACAGACCATACAGGTCAAAGGTCACTGCATACCCACCATAATACTCAAAGAAACCTGTGAGACGCTACAGATACACCACCGCAGTCCTCTTGTTCACCATTGTAGGGCAATAAGGACACTATGACTAGCAACAGGAGCTTGATAATTACGGAGAAGAAACTGACGAGCGCGTACGATCCAACTCCATCTTCATCTTCTCTTGTAGAGAGACCGCACCCCAACCCCACTATACTAGCACGTCAACCTCCAACTTAAAAGTAATTCTGTCAGCAACATGGGGGCGGCATTAGCACATGGAACAAAAGGCACCACAAACAAAGATAGCGCTACGGGACAACAAAAACAAAGCAATGCCAAGTTTACAGAGCCACCGTTGGACCCACACATAATAATCCAGGGTACCTTGACTAAGCAGAGATGAAAGGGGAGCTCCCAACATAACCGTCGAGAGAAATTCTACCCACACCCATGTACATAGGTAAACCCTCCATACCATCACCCCATAGGAATCTGGACACCAACATACACAAGACCAAATAGTTTGACCAAAGACCCAGATCGAAGCGGTCTTCCCAACTGGATGTGTCATAAGACTTAAAACATACGACTTAAAAGCACATACTTAAGTACCCACACACTCCAGAAAGCTCCTCATAGTAAGTCCGAGAATCACCAACACCCAGCCGTCTCCAGAAAAAATCTTGCTGCGGTGGTGCCTGAAGCCTGCTGCGGACCTAGGAGGATAAGAGGTATGGGTCTGGAGTTACGCCATACGTACAGCAGTGTGAACGCTTATGTAATTGCACCCTACTGAAAGAAATTACAACTACTCCACAAATGAACAATTTGAACGAGATAATGATCAAACTAAGACCTTAATCCTAAATTGATAAAACAGAGTATATCTCAGATAAGAAAGCCACACCGTGTATTTCAGACGTTAACCACCAAAAACATCCATCCTAAACAGAACATCAGTTGGAGTGTAGACAATCGACCAGTTTAGAACGCCCTAGCCATATCATACGTCACCATCCGTAAACCAAAGCATACGTTTTCTACATGCAATAACGGAAGTAAGTAAAGATGAATAAATAATTAGAGAAGGTAAGAACGCCATATATTAATATCTATGTATTTCAGCAATTGATACATGGCAACAAACACCAAGTAAAACAACCTCTGTGAGTTTTCCCCATGTATTCTTTCCTAAGCCTGACCGTACTCAACTACGTTCACCGCTAATATGCAACGAGGGGAGACATATCGTATCGATGTTAAAAATTGGCAGTTAACAAAGTCTAGATTCTTTTCATCTACTCATTAGATGACTGCATTGATAGAATAAAATGGCTTGCTGAATCTTTTACGTTAGTAAGTTCAGATTGTGTTAAAAAGATACTCCAAAGACTGCCTCTGACTCTCGAAGCTTCTACATATCAGCTTTGGTTTAAGGATCGAGAAACTTATGAACACACCCAACAACGTGCGCACCTTTGCATTGAGCTATGAGTGCAAATGCACACCTGAAGTACATATACAAGCGTCATTAAACGCATTGTGATTATTGCAGAAAGTGTCGCACAAAACCAAAAAAATAAACCTTGCATAACCTTAATCTTACATGATATTTGCCCATATATCAATATACGCACAAATGCCACTAATATATCAGAAATAATTCAGGAGCTCTCACATCACATCCAACTTTGAGAAGTAGAGATTTTCTCAGCATGTTGGAGAATGCATCTTTAACCCACAATTTATTTTTGTCCAAGTGTATGAGTGGGAAAGGCGATTATATACGTTTACCTTATTGTAGGGAAACAAGTGGACAGGTCAAGTGCGGCCCAGTATCTGGCAAAAATGAACAGCAAATGTAGCTTTCCCGTACATCCCAAAACCTCTGACGCCACGATACTGCGCCGTCCGACCGCAAACTACCACGGTTTACCGTAGAGAGGAAATATTAATCCCAAAGTAAACCAGGTAAAAACCCTCCCCAAGCGTTGATGATCGTCCTTATCTCCAACCTACACCACATACCTACCTTCCATTCAAACATAGGAGTGATTTACAGCAGGAGTTCGCGTTCCTCTTACTCACTACAGAGGCGTTTCGTGTCGTTTACTATAAATTGATTTCTTTCATCCCATTGATTTCATTTACAAATAACCACCGTACCCTGCTGCACTGAGCTACTACTAAGTGGTGTATGATAGAGACATCGGAGAACTTAAAAATAATGACATGATGAGATATAGTTAGTGAGATATAGGACCACCCGACGACTTCGTATTAGGTTTGAGCGATGTGCGGCTCAGATTACAGAATTGTTGGTTTGTCCACAAATCCGTGCCTTCAGCCATTCATCCATCTCATTGTGAAGCGCTCTCTCTGATTGTTTCGTTGCAGCAATATTCGAAGTTTAGGCACTATTAAATCTATAGTATGACCATTATGGAATTTGTACTATCACCTTAATATTATATCGCCTGGAATTGGTGCTGAGCTTTTGGTATCGCACTATATCTCAGATGAGGGGCATTAGTAAGAGAAAGAATTCTCCATTGCCGCTAAAGAGAGAGTGAACGGCTAAGTAATAGCTCTACCCGAGCTCGAAGACCGGAGAGAAACTAGAGCAAGGAAGATGGTCAAAGGGGGCCTGCTCCTATACTCCGCGCTTATCTAGCATAATGCTCTCAGCACCTAAACATAAATCAACATTTACTATAATGACTTCCTGGTTCTTATTCGTTCAGTGACCAGAACATAACCCAGCTGCACTCAGAAGTCTTGAAAGCTACCCGAGAAGGCCTGTCACTTCCTGAGAGGTTAAGTTTTAAAACAAAAGGTGATAAGAAGAATAGGTGGAAAATCAGCTAAGACGAATCAAATTTCAAAATGAAGCATGTGAACAATGAGAAGAACATGCATTTGATCAATTTTCAAGGGATTGCTAAAAAGAGACATACCCATTTGGCCACACCATAGAATTAGGGATCCGTACCTACTGGAGCTAGACTGCATCGGATCTGCCCAGTCACCCTCCCAAAAGCAACCATCATCCATCTAAGCCCCACTTTGATTAGTGAGAGGTAAACAAGTTAATAGCTTTAGCCTGGCCCACCCCATCACATACAAGGAAGTCGAGTTTCCGAATTCTCTGCGTCCTGGAAATGTTTCCCACATCTATGTTATCTTACAACGTCATGCTAATCACTATCTAGCCCCAAGTAGCTTTCCTCATACACTCGGCTCCAACTCACATCCCAAACCCTCTCAATTGGAACCGTCCCACTGGGAGACGCAACGATCCTAGACGTCAATTACACTTACCATCAATGTCTTGAATGGGCAGTCACTCCATCACCCTAGTCCACTATCAACGTCAAAATTACCTCTTCTACATCTCTCCTCAGAGAGTCAGGACACCCGTTTAACGTCCCATCCGAAAGACGGCACCCTACACAGAGCAGTGTCCCCAATCACTGCCCTGGGGCATTGGGATCTTTGTTTAGACCAGAGGAAAGAGTGCCTCCTACTGGCCCTCCAACACCACTTCCAGCAGCACCTGGTCTCCCATCCAGGGACTGACCAGGACCAACCCTGCTTAGCTTCAGAAGCAAGCCAGCAGTGGTATGCAGGGTGGTATGCTGCTGGCAACACAATGGGGTATTGTGTTACAGCCTGAATTTAAAATGGCTAAACTGAGATTCTGGCCTACCCACAATACCCCATAACGTCAAAGTGGAATTATGTTTTTTTGATTTTCTTTAGAATTAATAAAAAATGTAAAGCTGAAATGTCTTGAGTCAATAAGTATTCAACCCCTTTGTTATGGCCCAGCATAAATAAGTTCAGGAGTAAACATGTGCTTAACATGTTACATAGTAAGTTGCATGGACTCCCTGTGTGTAATAATAGTGTTTAACATGATGTTTAAATGATTACCTCATCTCTGTACCCCACATATACAGATAATTGTAAGGTCCCTCAGTCGAGCAGTGAATTTCAACCACAAAGACCAGGGAGGTTTTCCAGTCCCTCGCAAAGAAGGGCACCTATTGCTAGATGGGTAAAAATAAAAAAAAGCTGACATAGAATATCTATTTGAGCACGGTGAAGTTATTAATTACACTTTGGATGGTGTATCAATACACCCAGTCACTACAAAGATACAGGAGTCCTTCCTAACTCAGTTGCCGGAGAGGAAGGAAACCAGTCAGGGATTTCACCATGAGGCCAAAGGTGACTTTAAAACAGTTACAGAGTTTAATGGCTGTGATAGGAGAAAACTGAGGATGGATCAACAACATTGTAGTTACTCCACAATACTAACCTAATGGACAGATTAAAAAGGAAGCCTGTAAAGAAATATTCCAAAACATGCTTCCTGTTTGCAACAAGGCACTTAAGTAATAGTGCAGAATGTGTGGCAAAGATATTCACTTTTTGTCCTGAATACAAAGTGTGTTTGGGGCAAATCCAATACAACACATTACTGAGTACAACTCTCCATATTTTCAAGCATAGTGGTGGCTGCATCATGTTATGGGTATGCTTATAATCATTAAGGACTGGGGAGTTTTTTAGGATAGCAAATAAACAGAATGGAGCTAAGCACAGGCCAAATCCGGAGGAAAACCTGGTTTAGTCTGCTTCCACCAGGCACTGGGAGATTAATTTACCTTTCAGCAGGACAATAACCTAAAAACACAACGCCAAATATACACTGGAGTTGCTTACCAAGATACAATGAATGTTCGAGTGGCCAACTTACAGTTTTGACTTAAATCTTCTTGAAAATCTATTGCAAGACCTGAAAGTTATTGTCTAGCAATGATCAACAATCAATTTGACAGAGATCGAAGAATTTTCTAAAGAATAATGGTCAAATGTTGCACAATCTAGGTGTGGAAAGCTCTTAGCGACTTACCCAGAAAGACTCACAGCTCTTAGAGACTTACCCAGAAAGACTCACAGCTCTTAAAGACTTACCCAGAAAGACTCACAGCTCTTAGAGACTTACCCAGAAAGACTCACAGCTCTTAGAGACTTACCCAGAAAGACTCACAGCTCTTAGAGACTTA
>NW_019944783.1:8139-9119 GCF_002910315.2 Salvelinus sp. IW2-2015 | reverse complement strand
ACTCACAGCTCTTAGAGACTTACCCAGAAACACTCACAGCTCTTAGAGACTTACCCAGAAACACTCACAGCTCTTAGAGTCTTACCCAGAAACACTCACAGCTCTTAGAGTCTTACCCAGAAACACTCGCAGCTCTTAGAAACTTACCCAGAAAGACTTACAGCTGTAATCGCTGCCAAAGGTGCTTCTACAAAGTATTGACTCATGGGGTGTAAATACTTTTGTAAATTAGATATTTCTGTATTTATTTTTCATTTAAATTTGTTAACATTTCTTAAAACATGTTTTCACTTTGTCATTATGGGCTATTGTGTGTAGATAGGTAAAGGGGATCCATTTTGAATTCAAGCTGTAACAACAGTAATAAGTCAAGGGGTGTGAATACTTTCGAGAAGGAACTGTATTTATATTTTAGACCCAGGTCCGGAGGCTAATTTCCTGTTTTGAAATGGTGTTTCCGTACTTTTGTATTTAAATACTTTATTCTCAACATAGGTCATTCTAAAATGTACACATTGTAGTTGCACTGTTATTTATATGCATACGACATATTTATCATATATACTGGATTCTTAAAACTTCTTCTTAATAGGGGGCGCTGTTTTCACTTTCACTTTGTAATATTTTTACTTCTGTACATATCATTCTTAGTATATCTGATATTAATCTGGTGTATGTACGTATAGATTGCACTTCTTAATAAATAAAAATGTAAATAAAAAATATGCAAATTATTTATTTACTTGTTTGACAATTGACTGCATTGTTAGAAGCTAGTAACAAAGCATTTCAATGCAACTGCTATATCATCTGATAAACTGTTTACGCAACCAATAAACTTTGATTTGATTTGAAACATAGTTGCTGTAAATTAGTTGTTATTAGCAGTTATTGTAATGTAGTTATTGTAACATAGTTGCTGTAAATTTGTTGTTATTAGCAGTTATTGTAATGTAGTTATTGTAACATAGTTGCTGTAA
>NW_019944783.1:4730-7620 GCF_002910315.2 Salvelinus sp. IW2-2015 | reverse complement strand
TTAGATGTTGTAAATTAGATGTTGTAAATTAGTTATTGTAAATTAGATGTTGTAACTTAGTTGTTGTAAGTTAGTTGTTGTAACTTAGTTATTGTAACTTAGTTGTTGTAACTTAGTTGTTGTAAATTAGWTGTTGTAMCTTAGTTGTTGTAACTTAGTTGTTGTAAATTAGTTGTTGTAACTTAGTTGTTGTAACTTAGTTGTTGTAACTTAGTTGTTGTAACTTAGTTGTTGTAACTTAGTTGTTGTAAATTAGATGTTGTAATTGTTTGTTCCAGTCATTGGCAGCAGAGAACTGTAAGGAAAGACGCCAAAAGGAGGAATTGGCTTGGGGGTGACCAGTGAGATATACCTGCTGGAGAGCGTGCTACGGGTGTGTGCTGGTATGGTGACCAGTGAGCTGAGATAAGGGGGGACTTTACCTAGCAGGGTCTTGTAGATGACTGTAGCCAGTGGGTTTGGCGACGAGTATGAAGCGAGGGCCAACCAACGAGAGCGTACAGTCGCAATGGTGGGTAGTGTATGGATGCTTATTGGATGTAATAATTTTCAAGGTGATATGTATTTGTGTTAATGAGGGAGGGTGTGGCGAAAGTGAATAAACCTTATTATCAAGGTGTGAGCAATTATTGGGCGGCTTCATTACCTCAGGTAAAATGGGCCAAAAAGATTTAACTGACACTGAAAAGTCAAACATTTTAAAATGCCTTTCAGACGGATGCAACACTCTTGAAATAGCTGAAACTATTCAGGCGTGACCACCGGACAATCAGACATTTTGATTGAAGAAGAAAAGGCTCCAAATTAACTGCAAAAGACTTGAGGAATAATTAAACGTCAAGCTACCATGAACCCATTATCCTCCAGTGACCACCATATTCCAGAACTTCAACCTACCTGGAGTGTCCAGAAGACAAGGTGTCAAGTACTCAGAGACATGGCCAAGGTCAAGGCCAAGGTCAAGGCCAAGGTCAAGAAGGCTGAAACGACCACCAAGACCACTCACTGAAATAGAAGATTCGCAAGGATTGTAAGAAGCGTCACGATTCCGGCGACCAAAGACAATACCTGAAGACATCATCTTTTTCACCAGGATCTCTATTAAAAATGAAAAATCAGATCGCACACTAGAGCCACCGTGACTCCCTCTATAATCGCGACCAAAGAAACACCCAAATGGGTGGAGACACCCTTGGCAAAACTCAGAATCCACAAGTACCACGACGCCAACAGCAGCCCGGCTACAACCCTTCGAGTCAGGCCGCCAGCAGGTGGAGGAGGCGTGTACTGCTCACCTGGCGCTCCGCAACCATCCCCCACTTAAACACCAGCGCATGACTAGCGATAAGCCTTAGGCAACCTTTTCCCAGAAGTTAGTCCCGCTGGACTGAACACAACAACCTCAACTGCACCACACCACACCCGCAACCAAACCTGCACCGTTTGCTCGAGAACATCCCACATCTATAACTTCCATCGGCGGTAAACCAGAGACCGCGAGCCTCCACGACCCCAGGAAACAAAAACAAACCTAAAAAGAGCCCAATGCTACATACATATACCCAGACAATGACTCAACCACTCCACACTGACACCAACCACGTAACTACCAACTGCTTGGCATCAAGCGACCCCAAAGGTGCCCATAAAGACCCTGAACCCACACACACCCATCACCCAACATGACTAGCCACCCTTTCACTCAACACTTACCCCCTTACAACTCAAACCACCACAACCACCCAAACCAAACCCCTTAACTGAGAACTTGATCGAGCCTCTCCTCCAACACGTGAGATTCTTACAGTGCAACCGGACCACGCAGCACGCACACAGACAACCTCTAAACTGAACATAGCCATTTGGCGAGCTGTACGGTTGCAACCAGATCATATCAGCGGAAAGTTGTCACGTCACAGCCTAACAACAAAACCTGACAAAGCCTCCATGGCCAAGGAGAAGGATCCCATGGAACAGATATATATGAAAAAAATTAAGGATTCAAAACATGACTAATATATTGGAAAACAATAATAATCAAATACATCCAAACAAACACTTAAAAGTCACCCTACAAACACACTCCAAGTAATACAGTAAACCTAGTGGCATACAACATCTTAAATTACACCATACAAACCAACCAATAAGTAAAATACATACAACAAACTAAGGCCTAACAACATCTAAAAAATTATACCAACCCAACTAACGAAGATACAACAACATACAGTTTACAACAAACTAATAAACGTAATACAACAGACTAAAGCTTCCCACTAAAACTAAAATATTACAACATCTAATTACAAACCAAAACTAACCTTATAACAAATAACTAATTAACAACATAACAAAAATAAACAACCATCTAATAAAATATACACCCAAACTAAGTAAATGACAACAAACTCAACGTTACAAAACAACTACCAGTACAAAACAACTAAGTGTACAAAACAGCTAGCTATACAATAACACCATACATTTATTACACATCATAATTATACACCAACTAAAAACCAGTCCCCCTACAACAACGTAAGTTGACAATAACTATGCCCGCTCCACACCACATTAATTATAAAACACACCTAATGTTTACAACAACTAAGGTACAACCATCTAATTTACAACACTAACAACGTTACACAAACCAACCTCAACCCAGGATACAATCAACGTTAAAGGTCAACAAACTAAAGATTTACAACACCAACTTCAGTTAACACTACAACTCTATACAAACCATCATCACACAATTTAACCCAAAACTAAGTTACAACAAACAAACTAACTTACACAAACTTGGACTCCATGTACAACCAAACATTATCATAACACCCACAACCAAACCAACTTCCAATACCCACACAAAAAAAACACAACC
>NW_019944783.1:0-2797 GCF_002910315.2 Salvelinus sp. IW2-2015 | reverse complement strand
CTGCAAAAATCTCTGAAGCTGGAAACACTTATCTCCCTCACTAGCTTTAAGCACCAGCTGTCAGAGCAGCTCACATATTACTGCACCTGTACATAGCCCATCTATAATTTAGCCCAAACAACTACCTCTTCCCCAACTGTATTTATTTATTTATTTATTTTGCTCCTTTGCACCCCATTATTTCTATCTCTACTTTGCACATTCTTCCACTGCAAATCTACCATTCCAGTGTTTAACTTGCTATATTGTATTTACTTCGCCACCATGGCCTTTTTTTTGCTCTTTACCTCCCTTATCTCACCTCACTTGCTCACATTGTATATAGACTTATTTTTCTACTGTATTATTGACTGTATGTTTGTTTTACTCCATGTGTAACTCTGTTGTTGCTTGTGTCGAACTGCTTTGCTTTATCTTGGCCARGTCGCAGTTGCAAATGAGAACTTGTTCTCAACTAGCCTACCTGGTTAAATAAAGGTGAAATAATAAAWAAWWAAAAAGTTAATAGGATTTGTAGTTGGAAAATGAGCATAGAAATAATGATAAGATCAGAATACTCACTTGGCTAATAATTGTCCACGCAGTGTATATTGGAACAGGAACAGCTATGGGGGAACTTTTTACCGGGGGAGCTCTCCAAATGGTACCCATTCCATACACAGGGATCTGATCAGAAGCAGTGCACTATATAGGGAATAGGGCTCTGGTCTAAAGTAGTATACTATATAGGGAATAGGGTGCCATAGGGCTCTGGTCTAAAGTAGTATACYATATAGGGAATAGGGTGCCATAGGGCTCTGGTCTAAAGTATTATACTATATAGGGAATAGGGCTCTGGTCTAAAGTAGTGCACTATATAGGGAATAGGGTCCTGGTCTAAAGTAGTGCACTATATAGGGAATAGAGTGCCATTTGGGACGCAGCCTGGATACGTTTACAGTATTGACATCGGCACCACCAGCGTTCTAAATAGACGGTTGAAGTCACGTCAGAATCTCCAGCGGGATTTTATATGTGTTTCTGTAAAAATAGATCAGTGTGAAGTCCTTTTGGAGAAGCCAGCACCATCTCTATTTTCAAATACGTCTTTACCCAGATGAACACCCCATTCCATAGAAGCCTTTATTCTGCATGTTTTGACCCAGATGAACACCCCATTCCATAGAAGCCTTTATTCTACATGTTTTGACCCAGATGAACACCCCATTCCATAGAAACCTTTATTCTGCATGTTTTNTTGTAAATTAGTTGTTGTAAATTAGATGTTGTAAATTAGTTATTGTAACTTAGTTGTTGTAACTTAGTTGTTGTAACTTAGTTGTTGTAACTTAGTTGTTGTAAATTAGATGTTGTACCTTAGTTGTTGTAACTTAGTTGTTGTAAATTAGATGTTGTACCATAGTTACTGTAACTTAGTTGTTGTAACTTAGTTGTTGGAGTTATTATTATTATGTCAAAAATATTCAGTGACCAATTTTCAATAACTGCCATGATCCCTCCCTTCCATGGAGGCTGTCAGTTTCTTGATCTGTTCACGATCAACTTTCGCTGAAGACGCAACCACAGCCTGCCAAATGCTGTTCAAAGAGGTGTCTTGTCCTCCCTCACTGTAAATCTCACGTTTGAGAAGGGCTCACAAGTTCTCAGTAGGATTTAAGTAAAGGTGAGGAAGGGGGCCAGGTCATTATTTGGGCATCTTTGAGGCCCTTGGTCGCTAGCCAAGCAGTGGAGTACTTGGATGCATGTGATGGAGCATTGTCCTGGGTAAAGATCATGGCCTTCCTGAATGCTGAGGGCTCCTTCCTGTACCGCCGATTGAAGAAAGAATGTTCCAGAAACTGGCAGTTGGTTCGGGAGTTGAGTTTCAGTCCATCATCAACCTGAAAAGGTCCAACTACCTCATCCTTAATGATAGCAGCCCATACCAGTACCCCTCCTCCACCTCGCTGGCGGCCTGACTCGAAGTGGTGCCCCTGTGTCCGTTACTGATCTAGCCATGGGCCCATCCATCTGGTCCATAAAGAGTCACTCTCATTTCATCTGTTCATTTAAAACCTTTGAAAAAAGATGTCTTCAGGTATTTCTTTGCCCGAATCGTGATGCTTTTCAACTTGCGAATCTTATTCAGTGGTGGTCGTGTTTCAGCCTTCTTGACCTTGGCCTTGACCTTGGCCTTGACCTTGGCCATGTCTCTGAGTACTTGACACCTTGTACTTCTGGACACTCCAGGTAGGTTGAAGTTCTGGAATATGGTGGTCACTGGAGGATAATGGGTTCATGGTAGCTTGACGTTTAATTATTCTCAAGTCTTTTGCAGTTAATTTGAGCCTTTTCTTCTTCAATCAAAATGTCTGATTGTCCGGTGGTCACGCCTGAATAGTTCAGCTATTTCAAGAGTGTTGCATCCGTCTGAAAGGCATTTTAAAATGTTTGACTTTTCAGTGTCAGTTAAATCTTTTTGGCCCATTTTACCTGAGGTAATGAAGCCGCCCAATAATGATCCACACCTTGATATAAGGTGTTATTCACTTTYGCCACACCCTCCCTCATTACACAAATACATATCACCTGAAAATTATTACATCCAATAAGCATCCATACACTACCCACCATTGCGACCTGTACGCTCTCGTTGGTTGGCCCTCGCTTCATACTCGTCGCCAAACCCACTGGCTACAGGTCATCTACAAGACCCTGCTAGGTAAAGTCCCCCCTTATCTCAGCTCACTGGTCACCATAAAACCCGTTTAGCACACTACCATCGCTTTCGAGTAGCGAGAACTTAAGAGACGTCTCT
>NW_019944782.1:39156-61445 GCF_002910315.2 Salvelinus sp. IW2-2015 | reverse complement strand
CCACCTCCAGCCTCTTTGTCCTCCACTAAATGCCTCGTTCTCATTGTCGTGCTGTCATTGGTACGTGTATGTGGATGTCCTAATGGTTCCTTCAGTACATAATGATACTTCTAACGTTTACACCATAAAGCTCAGCGGTTTTTCTCCTGGGTTCCTTGAGTTTATATTCTCTATTTTGAAGCAGGCCAGGATGCGTTCCCTATGGGAACCATAATGTGAGCAAGCTTCGGCATGAAACTCCTCACTCTTTTTATAGGGATGCGTCTCTCTCAGGACTGTATAATACTGACAGGGCCGCCCCAGCAGTGAGTTAGTCATGGGTAGTATTCAGAGTGATATCTGAGTTATTAGTCTCCGTTCCCTGATAATCCCTCGGAGTCTATTCTAGTCCCATTCAGAAGTGTATCCTGGAAGTTATTCTGTCCTCATTCAAGAGTGATTATCCCTGAGTCTATTTCTAGTCTCCATTCAGAGTGGATACCCACTGAGTTATTCTAGTCCTTCAGTAGTGATATCCCTGAGTTGATTCTAGTCTCCATTCAGAGTGATATCCTGAGTCTATTTAGTCCATTAGAGTGATATCCACTGAGCTCTATCTCCGTTATGAATAACACCTGAGTCTATTCTAGTCCCCATTCATCGATATCCCTGAGTCTATTCTTAGTCTCCATTCGAGCTGATATCCCTGAGTCTATTCTAGTCTCCGTCATTGTCTAGCTAGTCCATGATACATCCTGAGTCCTATCTAGTCTCCATTCAGAGTGATATCCCTGAGTCTATTCTAGTCCATTCGAGTGATATCCCTGAGTCTATTCTAGTCCCCATTCAGAGTGATATCACCTGAAGTCTATTCTAGTCATTTCAGAGTCGATATCCCTGAGTCTATTCTAGTCTCCATTCTAGAGTGATATCCCTGAGTCTATTCTAGTCCCATTCAGAGTGATATCCCTGAGTCCTATTCTAGTCTCGCATTCAGAGTGATCTCGCTGAGTCTATATCTAAGTCCGCCATTCCAGAGTGATATCCCTGAGTCCTATTCTTAAGTCCCCCATTCGAGATGGATATCCGCTGGAGTCTAATTCTAGTCCCCATTCAGAGTGATATCCCTGAGTCTATTCTAGTCTCCATTCAGAGTGATATCCCTGAGTCTATTCTAGTTCCATTCAGAGTGATATCCTGAGTCTATCCGCTAGTCCTCCCATTCGAGTGATAACCCTGAGTCTATTCTAGTCTCCATTCAGAGTGATATCCTGAGTCTATTCTAGTCCCTATTCAGAGTGATATCCCTGAGTCTAATTACTAGTCTGCCCATTCAGGAGTGATAAACCCTGAGTCTATTCTAGTCCCATTCAGAGTGATATCCCTCGTAGTTCTATTCTAGTCTCCATTCAGAGTGATATCCTGAGTGTATTCTAGTCTCCATTCAGAGTGATATCCCTGAGTTATTCTAGTCTCGATATCGAGCTGGATATCCCTGAGTTATGCTCTAGTCACCATTCAGAGTGATATCCCCTGAGTCTATTCTAGTCTCCATTCTGATATCCCTGAGTCTATTCTAGGTCTCCCACTTCAGAGTGATATTCCACTGAGTCCTAGTTCTAAAGTCTCGCATTCAGAGTGATATCCCTGAAGTCTATTCTGTCATTCAGAGATGATATCCCTTGAGATCTATTCTAAGTCTCCAATTCGAGAGTGATATCCCTGAGTCTATCTAGTCCCCATTCAGAAGTGATATCCCTGAGTCTATTCTAGTCTCCATTCAGAGTGATTATTCCTGAGTCTATATTCGGTAGGTCTCCATTCAGAGTGATATCCCTGAGTCTATTCTATGTCCCCATTCAGAGTGATACCTGAGTCTATTCTAGATCCCCATTCAGAGTGATATATGAGTCTATCTAGTCCCATTCAGATGAATCCTCGAGTCTATTCTAGTCTCCATTCAGAGTGATATCCTGAGTCTTTCTAGTCTCCATTCAGAGTGATATCCCTGAGTCTATCCTAGTCCCCATTCAGAGTGGATAACCCCCTGAGTCTATTCTAGTCCTCATTCAGAGTGATATCCCTGGAGTCTATTCTAGTCCCCATTCAGAGTGAATAATCCCTGAGTCTAATTCTAGTCTCCATTCAGCAGTGGATACCTGATGTTCTATGTCCAGTACTCCATTCCAGAGTGATATCCCTGAGTCTTATGCCTAGTCTCCATTCAGAGTGATAACCTGAAGTTATCTAGAGTCTCCATTCAAGAGTGATAATCCTGAGGTGCATCCTAGTCTCCATTCAGAGTGATATCCCTGAGTCATAGTCTAGTCCCGCCATTCAGAGTGATAACCCTGGAGT
This sequence comes from Salvelinus sp. IW2-2015, assembly GCF_002910315.2. NCBI lineage: Eukaryota > Metazoa > Chordata > Actinopteri > Salmoniformes > Salmonidae > Salvelinus > Salvelinus sp. IW2-2015. The sequence continues at coordinate 59,108 of NW_019944782.1, read as the reverse complement.
CTATTCTAGTCTCCATTTCCAGGTGGATATCCCTGAGTTAATATCTAGTCCTCCATTCAGAGTGATATCCTGAGTCTATTCTAGTCTTCCATTCAGAGTGGGATATCCCGGTCCATGCTTCTGAAGTCCTGAGTCCTAAATAGTCTCGCATTCAGAGTGATTCCCTGAGTTATTCTAGTCTCCGCCATTCAAGAGTGATATCCCTGAGTCCTAATATACTAAGTCCCCATTCAGAGTGAATCCCTGAGTCTATTCTAGTCCCCGATTCGTGATAATCCCTGAGTCTATTGCTAAGTCCCCATTCAAGAGTGATAACCCTGAGTCCTATTCTAAGTTCCCATTCCGTGATATCCCTGAGTCTATTCTAGTACCAATTCAGAGGTGATATCCCTGAGTCTATTCTAGTCCTCCATTCAGAGTGATATCCCGGCTGAGTCTTATTTCTAGTCCCATTCCTGATATACCCTGAAGGTCTAATTCTAGTTCCATTCAGAGTGATATCCCCTGAGTCTATTCTAGCTCCATTCAGAGTGATATCCCTGTAGTTCTATTCTAGTCCCCATTCAGAGTGAATATCCCTGAGTCTATTCTAGTCCCCATTCCTTGAATAACCTGAACGTCTATTCTAAGTCTCCTTCACGAGTGGAATATCCCTGAGTCTATTCTAGTCTCCATTCAGAGTGATATCCCTGAGTCTATCTAGTCCCCATTCAGAGTGATATCCCTGAGTCTATTCTAGTCCCCATTCAGAGTGATATCCCTGCGTCTATTCTAGTCTCCATTCAGTATGTGATATCCCTGAGTACATATTCTAGTCCGCATTCAGATGTGAAATAATCCCTGAGTCTATATCTAGTCCCTCATTCCTGATAACCCTGAGTCTATTCAGTCTCCATTCAGAGTGCTAACCCTGAGCTCCTATCGTGTCCCCATTCAGACGTGTATCCCTGGGTCTGTTCTAGTCTCCATTCAGAGTGTAACCCTGAGTCTATTCTAGTCTCCATTCAGAGTGATATCCCTGAGTCTATTTGTCCCCATTGCAGAGTGATATCCCTGAGTCTATTCTAGTCCCCCATTCCTGATAACCCTGGTCTATTCTAGCCGATTATAACTGCTCTGTCATTCAGAGTTATCCTGATCGATTAGTCCCTGCATCAGAGTGAACCCTGATTTCTAAGTCTCCATGTCAGAGTGTATATCCCTGAGTGCTGTTCTAGTCTCCACAGGTGTTCTGATACCCTGAGTCTATTCTAGTCTACCATTCAGAGTTGATATCCCTGAGTCGATTCTATCTCCGTTCCAGAGTGAATCCCTGAGTCTTTCTGTCTCCATTCAGACGTGATATCCCTGAGTCTTATCCTAGTCTCCATTCAGCAGTGATATCCCTGAGTCTATCTCTAGTCTGCCATTCGGAAGTGATCATCCCTGAGTCTATTCCTAGTCCGCATTCAGAGTGATACCCTGAGTCTATTCTAGTCTGCCATTCAGAGTTGATATCCCTGGATCTATCTCCTAGTCCTCCATTCAGGTGGATACCTGAGTCGCTATCCTTAGTCTCCATCAGAGTTATCTAGTCTATGTACCCGATGATTCCCTGGTCATATCCTAGTCTCCATTCGAGTGATATCCGCACTGCCCAGAGTAGCCCGGATAGTCTCTAGTCTCCATTCAGCAGTGATACCCTGAGTCTATCCTAAGTCTCCTTCAGGTGATTCCCTGAGTCTATTCTGAGTCTCCATTCAGAGTTGTAGCCTGAGTCTATTCTCAGTCCCATTCAGAGTGATATCCCCTGATGTCTATTCTAGTCCCATTCAGAGAGTTATACCACTGATGTCTATTCTAGGTCCCTTCAGGTGATATCCTTGAGTCTATTCAGTCCCCATTTCAGAGTGTACCCTGAGCTATTTAGTCCCCATTCGAGTGCATGATCCCTGAGTCTATTCTAGTCCCCATCAAGTATCACGAGTTCTCGCATACATGCTCCCCTGAGTCCTATTCCTAGTCCCCATCAGATATCCCCTGATCTACAGCAAGTGATATCCCTGAGTTCTAATTTACGTCCCCATTCCAGAGGATATCCCCTGAGTCTATTCTAGTCTCCATTCAGAAGTGATATCCCTGAGTTATTCGTAGTTCCTCCATCCTGATCATACTTATTGTCTTACCTTGACTTCATTCTAATTGATGTGAGTTTTTATCTAGCCGTGTCATACCTAGAATCGTGCGGTATTAAAGACATTTGACTTGGAACGCCAGAGTGAGATCCCTCGTCACTTCCTTGTTCATGAGCCTGAGTCTCAGATTCTTTTCATGTTATGTCATTGTCAACACGTTGAAGGTTGGGCAAGAGCAGCACAAAGCATGAACAACAAATATACTGGACAAACCATAGAACAAAAATATCTGGACAAATGAAACAAATCGATCGACAATGAAACAATCGTACTGCACAACATAGAAACAAACTATACTGCGACACTAGAAACAAATGTATGGACCAAACATAGAACAAATGTACTGGGACAAACAAATAAAACAAATATCTTGGGAACAAACAAAAACAAATATGCTGGACACCAAAGAACAATAATGACAAAATGAGCAAAACAAAACTGTATGGACAACACAACACAGATACAAAATTGTGTACTGGACAAACATGTTAACAATAATGACAACATAGTAATCTGAAAACATAGAAACAATACTACTTACGACAATAGCTGGACAAACATAGTAACAATTATACTGGACAAACGGTAGTAACATTATACCTGGACAACATAGAAACAGATGATAACAGCAAAGACAATACCGCGACAAACCATAGAAACCAAACTTAAACTGGACAACATAGAACAAATTATACTGGACAACATAGAAACATATACTGGACAACATAGAAACAAATGTACTATACTGGACAAACAAAGAAACAAATATACTGGACAAACATAGAAACAAATGTACTGGACAAACATAGAAACAAATGTACTGGACAAACATAGAAACAAATGTACTGGACAAACATAGAAACAAATGTACTGGACAAACAAATAAACAAATGTACTGGACAAACATAGAAGCAATTATACTGGACAAACATAGAAACAAATGTACTAGACAAACCCCATAATTTCAGCGTTTTTACTGAGTAACAGTTCATATAAGGAAATCAGTCAATTGAAATAAATAAATAAAGTCCTAATTTATGAATATCACATGACTGGGCATAGGCCCACCCACTTGAGAGCCAGACCCAGCTAACCAGATGAGTTTTTCCACACAAAAGGGCTTTATTACAGACAGAAATACTCCTCAGTTTAATCAGCTGTACAGGTGGCTGGTCTCAGACGATCCTGTAGGTGAAGAAGCCGGAGGTGGAGGTCCTGGGCTGGCGTGGTTACACGTGGTCTGCGGTTGTGAGGCCAGTTGAACGTACCACCGAATTCAAATCCGTTTGAGGCGGCTTATGCTAGAGAAATGAACATTCAATTATCTGGCAACAGCTCTGGTGGACATTCCTTCAGTCAGCATGCCAATTGCACGCTCCATCAAAACTAGAGACATCTGTGGCATTGTGTTGTGTGACAAAACTGTACATTTTAGAGTTGCCTTTTATTGTCTCCCGCACAAGGTGCACCTGTGTATTGATCGTGCTGTTTAATCAGATTATTGATATGCCACACCTGTCAGGTGGATGGATTATCTTGGCAAGGGAGAAATACTCACTAACAGGGATGTAAACAAATGTGTGTACACAATTTAAGAGAAATAAGCTTTTTCATGCATATGGAACATTTCTGGGATGTTTTATTTCAGCTCATGAAACATGTTGCGTATATTTTTTGGTTCAGTATAGATCTGGGACTCAGTTCATGTAATCAGTTTGGGTTAAATTGATGGGCTCTTGATCCAAGTTCTGGTCAATTACCACCACCCTCCTCACCTGCCTCCTTCCCCGCCAAGATACCCCTGACATCAACCCAAATTTCACTAAATTACCCCCGCTCACCCTCCCTCCTCTCTCTTCACCCTCCCTCCTCTCTCCTCACTTCCTTCTTCCCCTACCTTCCTCCTCCCCTCCTCTCTCCTTACCTTCCTCCTCCCCATCTCTCCTCCTCCCTCTCCTCACTTCCTCTCTCCTCCTCTCTTCCCTTCCTCTCCTCTCTCCTCTCTCTCACCTTCCTCTCCTCTCTCCTCTCTCTCCTCACTTCTCCTCCTCTCTTCCTCACTTCCCTCCTCTCTCCCTCACCTTCCCCCCTCTCCTCCTCTTCCTTTCTCCCTCCTCCCTCTCACTTTCCCTCCTCACCTTCCCTCTCTCTCTCATCTTCCTCTCCCCCCTCCCTCCTCTCCTTTCTCCCACTTCCTCCTCTCCCCTCTCCTCCTCCTTCTCTCCCCTCCTCTCCCTCCCCTCCCCCTCATCATAACGCCTGTTCGTTCCTGTCAGCCATGGAAGTTGGTCTCTGATTGGTCTTCATTGGTGGCTGTTGAAGGCACACGTTGGTGAGATTCAATCATCTTTTCTCTTCCTCTCTCTCTCGTTTCTCTCCGTTCTCTCTCTCCCGTACTCTCTTCTCGTATCTCTCTCCGTACTCTCTCTCGTCCGTACTCCTCTCTCCTACCTCTTCTCCCGTACTCTCTCTCTCCGTACTCTCTCTCTCCGTATCTTCTCGTACTCTCTCTCCGTACTCTCTCTCTCTGTTATTCTCTCCATTCTCTCTCTCTCCGTACTCTCTCTCTCCGTACTCTCTCTCTCTGTTATTTCTCTCCATTCTCTCTCTCTCCGTACTCTCTCTCGTACTTCTCTTCTCTGTTATTCTCTCCTTCTCTCTTCTCTCCGTACTCTCTCTCTCGTACTCTCTCTCTCTGTTATTTCTCTCCATTCTCTCTTCTCTCCTCGTACTCTCTCTCCGTACTCTCTCTCTCTGTTATTTCTCTCCATTCTCTCTCTCTTCCGTATCTTCTCTCCGTACTTCTCTTCTTCCTGTTATTTTCTCATTCTCTCTCTCTCGTACTCTCTCTCCGATCTCTCTCTCTGTTTATTTCTCTCCATTTCTCTCTCTCGTACTCTCTCTCCGTACTCTCTTCTCTCTGTTTTCTCTTCTTCTCTCTTTCTTCCTCCATTTCTCTCTCTCCGTTTCTTCTCTCGTTCTGCCAGCAGCTAGATTGAACATCACAGTTGTGTGTGGGCTGGATGGTCATTACTTCCTGAGTTGCTGCCTTTCCATCCATGTCTCTCTCTCTGCCTCAGTACTGCCGACAACAAACAGAAAACTGACTGAACAGGGAGGGAAAAATTAAAACTCTCATTTTTCGTTTTCCGTAAAACATTTTTTTGCTACGGTGTGCCCCAGTGAGGAGGAAAATGTAACACACACACACACACACACACACACACACACCACACACTCTTTCCTTGTTGGTTGGTGATTGTATTCACAAGGCTTTAATTGGTTGAAGTCTCGTTCTGTCTGGTGGAGAGCTTTGTAGAAAGGAGAGGAATTAAACACAGGGTGTCAGCTGGGAAGTTACGCAAGTGTCACAGAGGGTTAATAACAACATGTTTAATGTGCGCTATGTCACTGTCAGAGGGTTAATAACAGTTATTTAACGTGCTATGTACTGTCAGAGGGTTAATAACATTATTTAACGTGCTATGTCACTGTCAGAGGTTAATAACAGTTATTTACACATGCTTATGTCACTGTCAGAGGGTAATAACAGTTATTTAACGTGCTATGTCACTGTCAGAGGTTAATAACAGTTATTTAACCGTGCTATGGTCACTGTCAGAGGTTAATAACAGTTATTTAATGTGCCTATGTCACTGTCAGAGGGTTAATAACACTGTTTAATGTGCTATGTCATCATGGGGTTAAATAACATGTTTAATGTGCTATGTCACAGGGGGTTAATAACAGTTATTTAATGTGCTATGTCACAGAGGGTTAATAACACCTTGTTTAACGTGCTATGTCACTGTTTAGAGGGTAAAACACATATTTTTTTATTTTTTTTATTTTTTTTTATTTTTTATTTCACCTTTATTTAACCAGGTAGGCTGTTTGAGAACAAGTTCTCATTTGCAACTGCGACCTGGCCAAGATAAGCATAGCAGTGTGAACAGACAACACGAGTTACACATGGAGTAAACAATAACCAAGTCATAACATGGTAGAAAAAAAAGAGAATCTATATACAATGTGTGCACAAGCATGAGGGTAGGCAATAAATCGAATAATTACAATTTAGCAGATTAACACTGGAGTGATAATCATCAGATGATCATGTGCAAGAAGAGATACTGGTGTGCAAAAGAGCAGAAAGTAAATAAATAAAGGCAGTATGGGGGGTGAGTTAGGTAAATTGGGTGGGTATTTACAGATGGACTTATGTACAGCTGCAGCGATCGGTTAGTGCTCGGATAGCAGATTTTTAAAGTTGTTGAGGGAGATAAAAGTCTCCAACTTCAGAGATTTTTGCAATTCGTTCCAGTCGCAGTGCAGCAGACGATGAAGGAAAGGCGTCCAAATGAGGTTTAGGCTTTAGGGATGATCAGTGAGATACACCTGCTGGAGCGCGTGTTGCGGGTGGGTGTAGCCATCGTGACCAGTGAACTGAGATAGGCGGCACTTTACCTAGCATAGCCTTGTAGATGACCTGGAGCCAGTGGTCTGACGACGAACATGTAGCGAGGGCAGCCGACTAGGCATACAGGTCGCAGTGGTGGTCGTATAAGGTGCTTTAGTAACAAACGAATGGCACTGTGATAAACTGCATCCAGTTTGCTGAGTAGAGTATTGGAGCTATTTTGTAGATGACATCGCCGAAGTCGAGGATCGGTAGATAGTCAGTTTTACTAGGGTAAGTTTGGGCGGGTGAGTGAAGGAGGCTTTGTTGGCGGAATAGAAAGCCGATTCTTGCTTTGATTTTGGTTTGGAGATATTTGATATGAGTCTGGAAGAAGAATTTGCAGTCTAACCGGAAACCTAGGTATTTATAGTTGTCCACTTTTCTAGGTCGGAACCGTCCAGGGTGGTGATGCTAGTCGGGCGTGCGGGTGCAGGCAGCGAACGGTTGAAAAGCATGCATTTGGTTTACTAGCGTTTAAGAGCAGTTGGAGGCCACGGAAGGAGTGTTGTATGGCATTTTAACGTGCTATGTCAGATTGGTACACTACACCAAAATGTAACGTGCTATGTCACTGTTAGAGAATATCAATCAGATGTACCACAGTGAAGCACTAAGAATCTAATGAAGGAGGTAACATGTTGACTCATCGATCTACAGAAGTTGGCTCCTGTATTATGTGGTTAGATACTTGTAATCAAACTGTTTGAAATAGTCCTTCATTTCAGTATTTTTTTTAAAAGCAGTCCTCTCCTCCAACAAGCTCCAATCTTTATTTCCTTGCCTCTAATGGCTGTAAAATGCATTTTACATGGTGTCTGTGACGATGACAACGTTTGTTACAGAGCCAGGCTTCCATAGGAGCCACCATATTATTCTCTTGTTGACACTTGATTCCCTGTTTGTCTTTCCTCTCTCTCCCACTAATTCTCCCTCCTCCCTCCCTCTCTGTCTCTCTGTCTCTCTGTCTCCTCTCCCTCTCCTCTCTCTGTCCTCCCTCCTCTGACCCTCTGTCTCTCCTCCCCTCCTCCTCCTTCTCTCCTCCCCTCCTTTCCTTTTCTCCTCCCCCTCCCTCCCTCCTCTCTCCTCCCTCCTCTGTCTCCCTCCCGCTGTCTCCCTCTCCCTCCCTCTCTTCTCCTCCCTCCCTCCATCTCCCTCCCTTTTCTCTCTCTCCCTCCCTCCTCCCTCCCGTCTCCCTCCTCCCTGTCTCACTCCCTCCTCTCTGTCTCACTCCTCCCTCTCTGTCCACTCCTCCCTCTCTGTCTCACTCCCTCTCTGTCTCCTCCCTCTCTGTCTCCCTCCCTCTCTGTCTCCCTCTCTGTCTCACTCCCTCCCTCCTCCCTCTCTGTCTCCCTCCCTCTGTCTCTCTCCCTCCCTCTGTCTCCCTCCCTCTCGTCTCCTCCCTCCTCTGTCTCCCTCCCGTCTCCTGTTCTCCCTCCCGTCTCCTCCTCCTCTGTCTCCCTCCCTCTGTCTCCCTCCCTCCCTCCCTCTAGAGTCAGAGTACAGAGTCCCAGTATTTTTCCAGGCCAGCAGCAGAAACCAGAGACGAACTGAACTCCTCCACAATAACAAAGAGAAGCTCCCTCCAGAAGATGTCAGTTACTATGATCTAATGGGAAAATGTTCCAGAGCCACAGCGTTGGGATAATAAGATACACAATCATCCTCTCTGTCTGTTCCCTGTTTCAGAGCCAGGCACGCAAACACCAGGCCCCAACCAGAAACCCAACCTCTGCCCTGCGGATCACTCCTGGGGAAGAAACTGCACTCTGAGCAGAACAGAGGCCCAGGAGAACAGGCTCCGGCTCCCCAGCCACCGATAGGCCAGCCCAGCCTTACCGCAGACGCAGTGCTGCCCCACGGCAATCCCACAACACACACTGACCCCACAGTACAGGCCGGGGCTGTGGGAGGGGTGGGACTCACAGAGGGGCAGCAACGAGAGAGTGTTGGTCTCCCAGGGAACACTGACCCCAGAGAGACAGTACTGAGTCAGTCCCGGTGTCGGGGTGGTGAAGACCAACCCAGCAGGGTCCCAGGGGAAGACCCTCCCAGGGCCAAGAGGGTGTGCCTTGGGCCACCTCTAGTAGCTTGTTCCTCCAACCCTCTTCCTCCTCCTCCTCCTCTGTCGTCTCCTCGTCCACCTCTAGTAGCTTGTTCCTCCGACACTCATAACACACCCAGCTGAATCCTCCAACCCTCTTCCTCCTCCTCCTCCTCTGTCGTCTCCTCGTCCACCTCTGGTCAAATCCAGTGCCAAGACAGAGTCCGAGGCTTTCCCAGACCCTGCCCCCAGCTGCAGCCTCTTCCCCAGCCCCAGACCAGGACCAGTCCACAGCCCCATCCCCTCTCTCCTTTCTCCCATACCTAGCCTCTTTCCCAGCCCCAGAGAAGGACCAGTCCACAGCCCCATCCCCTCTCTCCTTTCTCCCATACCCAGCCTCTTCCCCAGACCAGGACCAGTCCACAGCCCCATCCCCTCTCTCCTTTCTCCCATACCCAGCCTCTTTCCCAGCCCCAGAGAAGGACCAGTCCACAGCCCCATCCCCTCTCTCCTTTCTCCCATACCCAGCCTCTTCCCCAGAGCAGGACCAGTCCACAGCCCCTCTCTCCTCTCTCCCAGCTCCTGCTCTTTCCCCAGCGCCAGAGCAGGACCAGTCCACAGCTCCTCTCTCCCAGCGGCCAGGGCAGGACCAGTCCACAGCCCCTCTCTCCCAGACCAGGACCAGCGCCAGCCCCAGAGCGGACCCAGTCCCAAACCTCTCAAACCACAGTGGAAGTGGAGCTGCTTACTCCAGGGAAACAGTCCCAGAGTCTCCTTCCTCTCACAAGCAGCAATAACACAGAGCAGACGAACCAAAACAGCCCCGCCGCAGGTCTGAGGGCCGATCTGTCAAGGATGTAGTCTCCTCAGCCCTGTCTATTGCTTCCACACACACCGGCGTCATAGGGGAGGGCGAGGAGGGGAGGGAGAATGGTGGGAGGAGGAGATGAGAAGGGAGAGGAAGAGGGGAAAGATTATGGAGGGGAAGAGAGGAGAAGAGGGAATATAATGGAGGGGAGAAGAGGGGAAAGATTATGGAGGGGAAGAAAGACTGAGAGAGGACAGAGACTGAGAGAGGACATAGGAGACTGAGAGAGACAGAGAACTGAGAGAGGACAGAGACTGAGAAGAGGACAACAGAGACTGAGAAGAGACAGAGACTGAGAGAGGAGAGAGACTGAGAGAGAGAGGAGACTGAGAGAGGGACAGAGACTGAGAGAGAGCAGAGACAGGAGGACAGAGACAGGACAGAGACTGAGAGAGGAGAGAGACTGAGAGAGGAGAGAACTGAGAGAGAGAAGACGAGAGAGGAAAGAGGAGACTGAGAGAGGACAGAGAACTGAGAGAGACAGAGGCTGAGAGGAGAGAGAGACTGAGAGAGGAGAGAGACTGAGAGAGGAGAGAGACTGAGAGAGGAGAGAACTGAGAGAGGAGAGAGAAGAGAGAGGAGAGAGGACTGAGAGAGAGAGAGACTGAAGAGGAGAGAGACTGAGAGAGAGAGAGACTGAGATGAAAGACAGAGAGAGAGAAGAGACTGAGAGAGGAGAGACAGAGAGACAGAGACTGAGAGAGAGAGAGACTGAGAGAGGACAGAGACTGAGAGAGGACAGAGACTGAGAGAGGAGAGAGCTTGAGGGTACAGTAAAGATGCCTGATGCCAGGGATAGAGATGGTATTGTGGCAGATGTGTGTTTACCCAATACCCTGTCTCTTCCACAGTTCCATTTGGGACTTGATCTCTGACTGACTCCTAGGCATCTGACCCCCTTCCAGTATCATCTGACTCCTAGGAATCTGACCCCTTCCAGTATCATCTGACTGACTCCTAGACATCTGACCCCTTCCAGTATCATCTGACTGACTCCTAGGCATCTGACCCCTTCAGTATCCTCTGACTGACTCCTAGTCATCTGACCCCTTCCAGTATCCTCTGACTGACTCCTAGTCATCTGACCCCTTCAGTATCCTCTGACTGACTCCTAGTCATCTGACCCCTTCCAGTATCCTCTGACTGACTCCTAGTCATCTGACCCCTTCCAGTATCATCTGACTCAGTAGCCAGAGGTGTAGCCAGAGGGGTTCTTGGTGTTGCCAGAGTGCAGAGGGCAGGGGCCAGGTTTGGGCCAGACCACTCCCTCTCCATAGCCCCACGGCCAGATAGATTCCTGGGAAACCAGTCAACCCACTTCCCCCTGGGTCTCCACAGCTATTCAGGCCCTCCAGGCCCCTGGCTCGGCTAGGGCCCATCAAAGAAAACCAACCTTCCCAGCCCCCCACTGACTCTGCTCCACTAAATAACAGTCACTCAGCCCTCCCCAGTCACTCAGCCTGCTCTCAGTTCAGTTTTCTCCTTTCAAATCTGATATTAACATTAGAATTATTCCACAATACTGACGACAGATCAGCTCCTGAAGCCTGTGGCTCCATATTGAGGCGGCTTATTCGAATACTTACCCAACAATAATGCACTGAATCAGGTTTGACACATTATTGGGCTCATATTGATACACATCATCCAATATATTGAGGCATAAATTAGACAGTAGCTTGGCAAAATAGTACTCGATTGATTTCCATATGATTAAAATGTACCTGTGTAGGTTATGCATCTTTTTGTCATTTTGTTTATTGTAACAATATTTTTTTTTATTGTAACTTGGTTCTTAAGTTATCGGCGGTCACGGAGAGACCGATAAACATCTTGATTTTTATGTTTAGTAGAAATCTTCTGTGTATATAGTGACGCACAATTGGCCCAGCGTCGTCCGGGTTTAGGGGAGGGTTTGGCTGGCAGGGATGTTCTTGTTCCATCGCGCTCTAGCGACTCCTGTGGCGCGCCGTGCGCAATGCACGCTGACGGGGTCGGCAGGTGTACGGTGTTTCCTCCGACACATTGTTGCGGCTGGCTTCCGGGTTAAGCGGGCGTTGTATCAAGAAGCAGTGCGGCTTGGTTGGGTTGTGTTTCGGAGGACGCACGGCTCTCGACCTTCGCCTCTCCCGAGTCCGTACGGGAGTTGCAGCGATGGGATAAGACTGTAACGACCAATTGGATATCACGAAATTGGGGAGAAAAAGGGGTAAAACAATAAGAAAATAATAATAAAAGCATCTAACGACACACAGTGGTTCTTCCTTTAAAAGTTTTGAGCTTATGCCGCGACCGTTAGTGGTAGATGGTGGCATTCTGTCACTGCACCTCACTACCACAAGGGGGAGTTAGAACGCTGATCTAGCGGTAGTCTAAACTCTGGCAAATAATGGACTATCTTTTCATAAATTAATGGAGGTGTGAATGTTTCAGTCTGAGAGACTCTCCTCTGGCACTAGACTCCTGCATCAGGCAACAACAACAACGGTCGGTGGAGAGAACTTAGGTAAACACAATGGGGGAATTACACTTGACATGTGGACTGACAATTTTTGAAAAATTGGCACGGTGGGCTTTTGGTTTCTCTCCCTCTAAAAACAGAAATGAATCATTCTAAATAACAAACTGGCTTTATTTACCACTGTGTGAAAGAGTGATAGACCCTCTAGAGAAAGTGAGTTTTTGAAACACGGAGTCCTTCTTCGCTGATGTGAAGAAGAAACGGAATGAAAGAATCCAGCGAGGATTTGTCAGCATAAAGCTTTGGATCAAAAATAAATAAGTACTAACTTTCTTTCTGATAGTCTTTTAATAAAGAAATGTTTTGACCAAGTTAATCTGCTCATGTTGTGTGGGTTCAATTATTTGTGACATTGTGGTTACAATGAAGAATGTAAACAAAAATAAATCCTATTCATAATGAATAATCAGATGCGTGTTACAAGCCTTATTTTTTTTGTAGTCATTTATTTTATCTCCAGCGCTCACATCACTCGGCCTCATGGCCTCAAACGGCACCATTTTGTTTCTCTCCATCGCCCACACGCACCTTAAACATTTGAATAATGAAGTATTTTAAAGGCTGACATTGGTTGATTTTAAAACTACTGACAGACAAAATTCTAACTCCACCCATAACTTTTGGACTTCTTAGCATCCCCAAAAGGCATGGATTGTTATCTACTACAGTCCTAAAACCCGTGAGTTTAACCTTCTGAATTAATGATTATATTGAAGACAGAATGAGTCTTAATGAGTTCCGAGAGCCGATCTGTCATTCAACCATTATAATTATATTAATTTAGAATTCTCCAATTAGATCTACAGGGACATGTCATTGATCTGCTAGTATTTTCATTTAGAAGCCGCCTCTTAATGAGTTCCGAGAGCCGTGTCATACCGATATATTATTGGATTATTCACCATGGCAACCACTTGTTAGTATAACATTTAAAATTATCTGCGTTTAATTTTTTTACATCAAATTCAATAATAGATTTGGACCCCTGTAGATGCTGTATTTTTATTTACAGTAGTGATGGACAGCTGGAGGCATTTTGTAGGCTGTGAATTCTGCAAACAACGTTTCCACGATGGGCTACTAGCAGGACAATAGACTCTTCGTACCTTTACAAAAGGATCGTCTAATAGTTCGGCTAGGTGTGAAAAGAAATTCCCCCCAACTTGCAATGTATTAAGTTTTACATTTCTAACTAGAAACATCATGCAACCACAACATGTCGGATAAAGCATATACTGTACGGTATTTATTCATCAGCATCTTTATGCTTTTGTTAATAAAATAATGATTAAAAATACTCTTTAAAAATGCAGATGTTTATTTAAACTATCAGCAGGACAATAGACTCTTGCCGAGTTTAGAGATTTTAAATGTATTAATGGATGTTTGTGAGACATGTCACTTCTCCCATCTCTTTTGCATAGCCCACCACATGCACTGTTTTCTAACCTCTGGATGGATCCATAAGGAATTACTATGGGAATAGATATCGCTGAATGACATAGCATGGGGACCGGTCTTGATAAATCAATCCGATTTATATTTGTAAATGTTAGGATTATTTTGCTCTTCACTATCACAATATAAAAAAAAACTTCAAATGGATTCATGAATTAAATGGCTTTAGCCGACATGTTGCGGTTCATCTGAGGAAGGTGCCGGGTCTTCCCGCCTACATCTCCAATATCAAGGTGCACATGGACCTATTTATATAACGAATATGAAGTCGGAGGGCAGAAATGATTAAATATGAAAGCACGAGACCATTATGACATCACTAAAGGCTTCAGTCATACAAAAGTTCTACTTAAATCTGAACTGGTTTTCTAACTAATTAGTAAGAATGTCTCACCCCATGTTCAGGAATGGACTTTTTCCCTTTATTCAGATTACAACCTCTCACTTTCGGTTATTTGAAAACAAAATATTGTCTTTTTTTAAACAAGCCATAGAAAGTTGGTTGCAATTTCAGTTTAATCCACCAGAAAAAAACTGAACAAATAATACAACAAATATTGTGGTTAAACTAAAAATACACTAATTGATTTAAAAAAAATATTTTTTTCTATAAAATGTTTAAAAAAATATATAATCTTTGTAAATTATATAAATAGGACTGGTGGAGTTGTCACACATGCAGCTAACACAAATATATGGAAATGTCTGTTTTTACCCAAAATTACAACCAACTAATTGCAGCATTACCACAAAAATGGAAGAGGCAAGTAGAAGGGGGAGGAAGTAAGGAACTTGTCTGTCGGCCCTGCATTAAAGACCAAAATTAGTTAAATAAAATTATGATAAATAAAAATATATACCAGTTTCATTTAAGGACCAAAAAATTGACATCTGTGCCATATAGATGACAAAATAGTTGGGAAGAGATTTTCGATGTACCGATTCCATGGCACTTGGTTAATGAATTGACACGCAAAACGACGCCGGATTCAAAACTTAAATTAACAGAATGTTATATTTATGGGGGATACAACCTTCCCAGCTCTGCAGATTTCTTTGAAGCTAGAAGCCGCCTCTTAATGAGTTCCGAGAGCCGATCTGTTATCCAACCATTATTATTATTAGTGTTTGCGAATAGCACTGTCTGTGACCATAATCCCTAAGTCTAACAGTATTTTACCGACATGTTAATTATTCAAGGATCCTTTCTTTTCTCTGTGCAGGAGTTATTTTAAGATGCATGCACCATTGATGGGCTATCAGCAGGACAATATACTCTTACCGAGTCCACCAAATGCCTTGTTTTCTAACCACGTCTGGATGGTTCCATATCGAATTACTATGTGAATAAATATCACTGAATGACAGAAATAGTGGAATAAAGTAGGCTACTGGAACACCCAAAGTCATCCAATTGTTAAAATAGGATTTTAAGCACCCGCGTGTGGTCAACTATTTCAGCACCGTTTCGCGCAGCTCTTTTCATTTTCACTGAATCTCCGTTTGGTTATTGGTTAAAGATGTTAGTCTGTCCCCCTCCGCAACACACCACTATCTAGCGGGCTTCTGGGCATCTCCGTCTCAGATCCATAACCCACTGTGTGGTAGAGTGAAGATCAGGTGATGAGGTTTGGAATATATCATCCAGGTCCTAGTTAAATGTTAAAAGTGCAGGAGTACCCCAGGGATCAATGTTGGGACCAATTCCATTCAAATTCACTAAATGTTCAGTTCACTTCCTGAATTGACTAAATTAAAAATGGAATTCACCCCAGCCCTGTTCAGGATCATTTGGACATGGGGAGTACATTTCTGGAACAATGTCAATCTTCAGGCCTGTTGGTCTGATTGAAAGGAGTTTAGCTCCAGCCTACATTAATCATTAGTCAAACACAGACGCTTACAATGAGACCTTGTTCACTAATTAAGTTGTTTCCACGGTAGTCTCAGAACCTTCCCTAACGTGTCTGGTTATTGGCTAAACATCTTGGAGTAGAATCAAGACCCATAGGGCGCCTCCGTAATGGCACCCTATTCATTTACATTTAAGTCATTTAGCAGACGCTCTTATCCAGAGCGACTTACAAGTTGGTGCATTCACCTTATGATGTCCAGTGGAACAACCACTTTACAATAGTGCATCTAACTCTAAGGGGGGGGGGGTTAGAAGGATTACTTTATCCTATCCTAGGTATTCCTTAAAGAGGTGGGGTTTCCCTGTATAGTGCACTACTTTAGACCAGAGCCCTATGGCACCCTATTACCTATATAGTGCACTGTTTAGGGAATAGGGTGCCATTTAGGACACATGCATACTCTCTAACTTGTATGGTTAAAAGTGTCTGGGATAGTGTAAAGACCCCCGATGGCTCAATCCAATCAAAACCACATTGAAGTATTTACACAATAGCTATTTTTCCCATGGTCCAATAAACTGACTGATTTCAGGGTACTGTATAAAAGCCCAAAACTACTTCACAGATACAGTATGTTTCCACTTTTCAGAGTATGAAGTGTGTGTTCAGATGCTGTGTTAATACTATGGCGGATAGTGTTAATCTCTTAAGCATTTTAATTGTTAGTCTAAACCGGTTGTTTATGAAGCATGTGACAATACATTTTTCTATCGATTTGATTATATAACCTCAGGATCAAACGTTTTATTCATTCACATATTTTACTCAGAACATGACTCCAAAACGGTGACAGTTTAAATTATCTTTTCATAAAAAATATTTAATAAATATTGACTTTCAAAATATTGCCAGAATTGCAACATCAACACATAATACATTCTCATAACACAAGGGTGGAAAAAAAGGACAGGAAATGAATGTTGCCATGATCTCGTAAAGAGAAAACATGTCCGTCTTAATAGTTGAAACAGAAACAAAAGAACAGTCTTCCGGCAGCATAGAGCACTACCAAGCAGGGTCAATGCTTTAGCTCGCTAAATTGACTAAATATTTATAAAACAAACTTTTTTTTTCTTTTTTTGAAAAATAAACTTGAACATTGTCCAACTGGGTCAACAACCAAAAAAACAAGTTTTATCTTTCTCATTGTCCACTGTTTCTAGATTTTTATGAAATATCACATATAATTAATTACAAATGAGTGAAAGTTTCCCTTCCTAAAAATAATGAAGTATGTTAAGCAGCTTTTCCGTGTTTTAATGGTGTGGGCATAAAATATATTCATGTGAGTAGACCGCAGCCAATGAGGAAACAGGAAGCATTTTTTTTTTTAAACGGTCCGTTTGAGGTGTTTGTTCTCTACCAATTTATGGTCACAAATACCAGTATAGGATGAGACAACATTATCTGGGTGTAAGTATATGGACACTAACATCACCAGTTATGTCTGGTGGTTAATTAATTACAAATTTAGCTAACTAAATGATGCTGCTTCGTAGTACACCCCTCAAGAGTCCCAGGGCCCACAATTCATAGTGCTGGTCTAGGATCAGTTTTGCCTTTCAGATAATGAATACAATTTATATGAACAGGCAGGACCTGATCCTAGATCAGCTCTCCTATTCTGAAAGAATGTATGAATACAGGCCCTGTTCGGTTTCATGCAATGGATTTGACAGCACAAACCGATCCGGGACTGTTGACCCTCTACCATTCAAGTATGATTGGGTTACCTCCCAAATGGCTCCCTATTCCCTTTATAGTGCACTACTTTTGACCAGGGTCCATAGGGAATAGGGTGCACTACTTTAGACCAGGGCCCATAGGGAATAGGGTGCACTACTTTTGACCAGGGCCCATAGGGAATAGGGTGCACTACTTTAGACCAGGGCCCATAGGGAATAGGGTGCTATTTGGAGCAGGGGCTGGCTGCTGGCGGGAAGGAGAAGTATGACGTCACAGCTCTTATAACAGACCACATGGACCCAGTTAACATTACAGCCTCTCTGTCTGGACCAGGAGACACAACAGACCCTACAGACACCGACAGCCTATCTGTCTGGTCCAGGAGAAACAACAGACACTACAGACACTAACGTCATCCTCTCTGCCTCCTCTCCAATCTGTAATAATGTGGTCATATGCTCCTGACAGAGCACTACTTTTGACCAGGGCCCATAGGGAATAGGGTGCACTACTTTTGACGAGGGCCCATAGGGAATAGGGTGCACTACTTTTGACCAGGTCCCATAGGGAATAGGGTGCACTACTTTTGACCAGGGCCCATAGGGAATAGGGTGCACTGTGGGACAAGTCCTTGGTCTAGCTATGACTTTATGCGTGATTGATGCGTGATTGGCAGATATACTTGTTTTTCAGTTTTCTGAGTATGTGATGAGTGACTTATGATGCTGCTAAAGGCTTTTTGTTCAATTAGTCACAAGGAAAATGTCTGCCACTACACTCAATCTCTGAATCGTTTACAACCCAAAGCAACCATGTATTTTATATTTAGTTTTAATTTCTTCTTCCCTTCTAAGCAACAATGGACGCTGTAGAATCATTAAAAACACAACAAACAAAAATAATAAAAATATTTCAGGCAACAACAAAAACAAATGCATTTTTTTGTGAAAGAAATAAACAAGTTCATCGTCAAAAAATAAACTAAGCCGTCAAAACCTTCCATCTAGAGACAGAACATATAAATAAAAAGGAATTATATCTTAAGGCTCTTGATTATTATTTAAGTTAATAAATCAAAATATACACAATGATTAATAAAAATAAAAGAAATGTACATATCTACACATTCTAAACCGACACAAATTCTTCATATTGCAACTGCTGACATGGACAACACCCGCCCCAAAAGAATAAATAATTCTAAAGTTGTACTTATTTTGGTTTAATTTCATGACATTGCTGTGGTATGAAAGCTGAAAAGGCAAACAAAACTAGTTTATACTGAGGAGAGAGAGAGAGAGAAATACATTAAAACTATGTGTGTCTAAAATGGCACCCTTATTCCCTACATAGTGCACTACTTTAGACCAGGTCCCATAGGGCTCCACTCAAAAGTAGTGTGTTATATTAGGGAATAAGTGTAGTGTTGAAATGTGAAAACACAACACCTCTTATCCTGCCAACCAAAGCAACCTTTTCTGCCAGTGTAGCCAGCTAGCGTTAAATTATCAGGAGCAACGTCTAAAACAGCAACCTATTCCCTACAACGTACACTTGGCCCATAGGGCTCTGGTCAAAAGTAGTGCACTAAATAGGAAACAGGGTACCACATCTGACGCACCCAGGGATTCATTATATCCAAAACAAAACAAAAAAATTGTAGTCACAGAATAATGACGTAACAGTTTAGGAACTACAAAACTACAAATCCCAGAACACTCCCCCTGGTCCTCTTCAGCATGATCAAAGGGTTTGGGTTGCACGGCAACACAGTGTCTACAGAGCGTGTCAGAAGGACCACGTTGCCGGGATGACCATAACGTCCAGGAAGGGGAATTCTTTACACAGCGTTTTATTTCCTGCCTCCAATGTCACTTCCTGCTATACGATGTAGTCCATCCTGTTCATGCTGTGTGCCGTCTCCAGGACCCTGTTGTCCTGTTTATTAGTCCAGTTAGGGTGTTTGGAGCTGGGCTGCACCGCGGTCCTGCCGTCCCCGTCGTTGGGCCCGTTGGCCCCCAGGCCTCCATTGAGGCCCCGGTCTTCCCGCTCCACCAGTGTGTAGGCAGGTTGTTTGGCTGTAACGGCGAAGCGTCCTTTATTCCCCATATGTCTCTCTTTATCGTTGTCCTCCTCGCCCTCCGGGGGGTGGTGTGTCCGTACCTTGGCGACGATCGAGTTCTTATCCTCGTAGTCCTTGACGACCACCGATGTTGTAAGATGGCCGCCGCCTCCTGCGTGTTTCTCGTTGATGGGGTTCTTGATCTGGTTGAGCTGCTCGCGCACATTGTTAGTTGTGTTGTCTTCGGTTGCCGCGGACGACAAGGCTCCGTTGCCATGGTGACTGCCATGTTTCCGACGGCGACGCACGCAGTAGAGGAAGACTGAGACCAACGCCAGGATCCAGAGGAGAATGAAGACAGAGGACAGCAGCGGCACTAGGTAGTCTGGATAGGAGAGAAACAGGAATTCGTCAACCATTTCATTGTTAAGAAAGACTACAAATGAGTCTGTCCTGAAATATAGAAGTCATGTAACTTGAGGTCCCTCAAGTGTTAAACATCAATAAAGACTGTTTCCTCCTACTAAAGGTTATAAACGTCAACATAAAGACTCTAGTTCGACCATGCAGTAATAACCAACAAGTAATCTAAACATTCCACACACTACTACCTTATACACACAAGTGTAAAGGGATAAAGAATATGTACTAAAAGATATATGAATGAGTGATGGTACAGAACGGCATAGGCAAGACGCAGTAGATGGTATAGAGTATGGGCAGCCTGATCATAAACAACAACAGTTGTGGTGCTTACCGGTGTG
>NW_019944782.1:15255-33299 GCF_002910315.2 Salvelinus sp. IW2-2015 | reverse complement strand
CGTTCTACTCCTACTAAAGTATAAACGTCAACATAAAGACTGTTTCCTCCTACTAAAGGTTATAAACGTCAACATAAAGACCGCTCTACTCCTACTAAAGGTATAAACGTCAAATAAAGACCGTTTCCTCCTACTAAAGGTTATAAACGTCAACATAAAGACCGTCTACTCCTACTAAAGGTTATAAACGTCAACATAAAGACCGTTTCCTCCTACTAAGGTTATATAAACGTCAACATAAAGACGGTCTACTCCTACTAAGGTTATAAACGTCAAATAAAGACCCGTTCTACTCTACTAAAGTTATAAACGTCAACATAAAGACCGTTCCTCCTACTAAAGGTTATAAACGTCAACATAAAGACTGTCTACTCCTACTAAAGGCTATAAACGTCAACATTAAAGGACCGTTCCTCTCTACTACTTTAAGGTTTTAAAAAAAAATAACTTTTTAGCTAAACAGAAAGATACATAAAGACCGTTTCCTCCTACTAAAGGTTATAAACGTCAACATAAAGAACCGTTTCCTCCTACTAAAGGCTAATAAACGTCAACCATTGAGTGTGTGTGTGTGTGTGTGTGTGTGTGTGTGTGTGTGTGTGTGTGTGTGTGTGTTTCTCAGCGGCAGCTGTCAGTGGAGGTTTTGTCGTAAAACTAAGACCGTCGCCGAAACAAAGACTGTTCTGCCGAGTTGTTACTTCACATCACTCTCTCTCCCTCGAGTATCTTTACCTAGTTATTTAGACACACTCTCATTATGCCCTTTTGTAGCTTTGCCAACTGTGTGTTTTCTATACCTGTTCCCACCTGTCCCTGTAGGCTTTACAGACACTCCCCACCCCTTGGCTGCAACCCTTCTAATTTAGTGTACCCTACACGCACAACCCATGTGGAATTACGGGTCTCTGGCAGCGTTTGGAACTCCTGATCTGTGGTCAAAAACACAGAGTTCATCTCATCTCATGCTGCCATTTAGTCTGTTGACTTTCTGGCCCTGATGGAGACATGGATCACCCCAGAGAACACTGCTACTCCAGCTGCTCTCTCTTCATCTGACTACGTGTTCTCTCATAGTCCGAGAGCAGCTGGTCGTCGCCGGCGGTGGCACAGGGCTACTCATTTCTCCTAAGTGGAGATTTTCTCCTTTCTCCCTGACTCACCTGTCCATCTCCTCATTTTAATTCCATGCTGTCACTGTCACTTGTCCACTCAAGCTTAACATGGTCCTTTATCGCCCACCAGGTGCCTTTGGAGAGTTCCTCAATGAGCTTGACACCTTGATAAGCTAATTTCAAGGTTCTACGCTCTTCGTACTTGGCGACTTCAACCTCCCGACGTCAATCTTTGATTCATTTCTTTAAAACCTCTTTCCCCTCCTTGCCTCTTGACCTTTCCCAGTCTCCTCCATTCACAAGGCAGGCAATGTGTTTGACTTCATCTTCACTAGAGGCTGTTCTCCTACTAATCTCACTGTAACCTCCCTCCAGGTCTCTGATCACTACTTAGTCTCTCTCTCTCCCTCCATCTCCCTCCTGATTCTGCCTCTTCGACCCTACTCTCCTCTCTTTCTGCATCCGATGACTGGCACTGTCCCCTTTCCTCCCGGCCAGCTCGGTCCTCCCCTCCTGCTCCGTGGCTGAGTGACTCATTGTGAGCTTACAGAACAGGGCTGCGGGCAACTGATCGAAAATGGAGGAAAACTAAACTTCCGGAGGACCTATCATTCTTTCACTCCCTCTCTACCTTCTCTGTCTCTGTATCCACTGCTAAAGACACTTTCTACCACTAAATTTCAAGCTTCTGCCTCCTCTCTGCAGACGACTGTCAACCACTCAGCCTATTGAGTCCACTGGTCTCACTCATTCACTCAGCCTATTGAGTCCATTGGTCTCACTCATTCACTCAGCCTATTGAGGCCACTGGTGTCACTCATTCACTCAGCCTATTGAGTCCACAGGTCCCACTCATTCACTCAGCCTATTGAGTCCACTGGTCTCACTCATTCACTCAGCCTATTGAGGCCACTGGTCTCACTCATTCACTCAGCCTATTGAGGCCACTGGTCCCACTCACACAGAACTACCCTACGCCTTGACCTCTTTCTCCCCTCTCTCCAGTTGACATCCTGGGACTAGTGAGGTCTGTCTGACCAACAACCTGCTCGCTCGACCCCATTCCTCACTTCCCTCATCAACTCATCCTTGACCAATGGCTGCATCTCCTCTGACTCAACCCAAGCTCTTCTCTGTCCTGGTACCTCAATGGTGGAACCAGCTTCCCCCTGAAGCTAGGACAGCAGTCCCTGTCCATCTTCCCCCTGAAACTAGGACAGCAGAGTCCCTGTCCATCTTCCCCCTGAAGCTAGGACAGCAGAGTCCCTGTCCATCTTCCCCCTGCACATAGGACAGCAGAGTCCCTGTCCATCTTCCCTGAGTAGCTAGGACAGCAGAGTCCCTGTCCATCTTCCCCAATGAGCTAAGGACAGCAGAGTCCTGCTCCATCTTCCCCTGAACGCTAGGGACAGCAGAGTCCCTTCCAGTTCTTCCCCTGAAGCTTAGGACAGCAGAAGTCCCTGTTCATCTTCCCTCTGAAAGCTAGGACAGCAGAGTCCTGTCCATCTTCCCCCTGAGACTAGGACAGCAGAGTCCCTGTCCATCTTCCCCCTGAAGCTAGGACAAGAGAGTCCCTGTCCATCTTCCCCTGAAGCTAGGACAGCAGAAGTCCCTGTCATCTTCCCCTGAAGCTAGGACAGCAAGAGTCCCTGTCGATCTTCCCCTGAAGCTAGGACAGCAGAGTCCCTGTCGATCTTCTGAGCTAGGAACAAGGTCCTGTCATCTTCCCCTGAAGCTAGGACAGCAGAGTCCTGTTCTTCCCCCTAGAAAGCTAGGACAGCAAGTCCCCTGTCCATCTTCCCCTGAAGCTAGGACAGCAGAGTCCTGTGATTTCCCCTGAAGCTAGGACAGCAGAGTCCCTGTCCATCTTCCCCTGAAGCTAGGACAGCAGAGTCCCTGTCCATCTTCCCCTGAAACTAGGACAGCAGAGTCCCTGTCCATCTTTCCCTGAAGCTAGGACAGCAGAGTCCCTGTCCATCTTCCCCCTGAAGCTAGGAAGCAGAGTCCCTGCCCGTCTTCCCCTGAAGCTAGGACAGCAGAGTCCCTGTCCATCTTCCCCTGAAGCTAGGACAGCAGAGTCCCTGTCATCTTCCCCCTGACTAGGACAGCAGAGTCCCGTCATCTCCCCCTGAAGCTAGGACAGCAGAGTCCCTGTCCATCTTCCCCTGAAGCTAGAAGCAGAGTCCTGTCCATCTTCCCCCTGAAGCTAGGACAGCAGAGTCCCTGCCCATCTTCCCCCTGAAACTAGGACAGCAGAGTCCCTGTCCATCTTCCCCCTGAAACTAGGACAGCAGAGTCCCTGTCCATCTTCCCCTGAACTAGGACAGCAGAGTCCCTATCCATCTTCCCCTGAAACTAGGACAGCAGAAGTCCCTGTCCATCTTCCCCCTGAAGCTAGGACAGCAGAGTCCCTGTCCATCTTCCCCCTGAAACTAGGACAGCAGAGTCCCTGCCCGTCTTTCCCCTGAAACTAGGAAGCAGAGTCCTGTCCATCTTCCCCTGAAACTAGGACAGCAGAGTCCCTGCATTCTTCCCCCTGAACTAGGACAGCAGAGTCCCTTCCATCTCCCCTGAAGCTAGGACAGCAGAGTCCCTGTCCATCTTCCCCCTGAAGCTAGGACAGCAGAGTCCCTTCCATCTTCCCCCTGAAACTAGGACAGCAGAGTCCCTGTCCATCTTCCCCCTGAACTAGGACAGCAGAGTCCCTGTCCATCTTCCCCCTGAAGCTAGGACAGCAGAGTCCTGTTCATCTTCCCCTGAACTAGGACAGCAGAGTCCCTGTCCATCTTCCCCCTGAAGCTAGGACAGCAGAGTCCTGTCCATCTTCCCCTGAAGCTAGGACAGCAGAGTCCCTGTCCATCTTCCCCCTGAACTAGAGACACAGAGTCCCTGTTCATCTTCCCCCTGAACTAGGACAGCAGAGTCCTGTCCATCTTCCCCAATAACCAGCACTTTCACCTGACCCCCCTCCCCCCACCTTCTAGCTCGGACTCTACTGACAGCTACGTTATTGAGGACACATTTAATTTCTATGTCTGTGATAGCTTGGTGAGACACACTTATCTTAAGGTGAATGCAGTAACTTTAAGTGGCTCTGGATAAGAGCGTCTGCTAAATGACTAACATGTACATGTGTGATTGGTACTGTCTGGCTGTATCTGTGTGTGTGTGTGTGTGTGTGTGTGTGTAGACGGTTCGTACCGTTTAGCTGTGTGTGTGTGTGTTTTAGCTGTGTGTTGTGTGTTTTAGCTGTGTGTGTGTTTGTGGTGTGTGTGGTGGTGTGTGTGTGTGTGTGTGTGTGTGTGTGTGTGTTGTGTGTGTGTGTGTGTGTGTGTGAGAATGAATCGTACCCGTCTGGCTGACGCTAGGCCTCCGCTGCACATGGACCTTGGCGATGGCGGTGATGATGCTGTTATTGCCATGGGGTTTAGACACCAGATCGATGATCCTATCTGTTATCTCCTTTATAGTGGATCTGTCCATCAGGTGGTCCTCTGTGTACTGAAGAGAGAAGAGAGAGGGGGAGGTTATAATGGTTGGATATCTCTTATCCCCTTTATAGGGGATCTGTCCATCCACTGGTCTACTGTGTACTGGGGTGAGAGAGAGAGAAGCGAGAGAGAGAGAGAGGGGAGTATACTGGTTGGGTATCTGTTATGTCCTTTACAGGTGAGCTGTATCTTCTGTATACTGATAGAAAAACACTGGGGAGGGGGTATTTGAAATCATTTCACTATTCGAATAATATGACATTTTTGGATATCCGAATAGTAGAAAATGTATCTGCGTAGCCAGTCAGGTCTGCGTAGCCAGTCAGGTCTGCGTAGCCAGTCAGGTCTGCATAGCCAGTCAGGTCTGCGTAGCCAGTCAGGTCTGCGTAGCCAGTCAGGTCTGCGTAGCCAGTCAAGCTACGCAGACTGGCTTTCTGCGTAGCCTGAGCGACTTGGCTGCCGCTTGCTTACATCATAATATAATTGCGTGCAGCAATGCCACAAAGATAAATTAGAGAAAGCCTTTTCATTGTTAACATAATTTTTTATGATTACTCTTGCAAGTATTGGAATACTAACTAATGTCTGTTGGGATGTTGGAATAACCGTGTCCCCTCCTACAAAACACTGGGAAAAGTGTGTTTCTGCTTCATCAGGGCCCGTATTCATAATAGGGAGTACTGATCTAGGCTCAGGTCCCCATCGCCATTTAATCTTACTCATTATGAGCTAAAAGGCAATATCTGATTCTAGATCAGCAGGAGATGTTTTATGAATACAGGCCCAGATGACGGAAAACCAAGAAAACGGAAAAAAAGGTTATTGGAGGTCTTGATACACAGTGTCTTCAGGTTATGTCTATCAGGTTATGTCTATCAGGTTATGTCTATCAGGTTA
This sequence comes from Salvelinus sp. IW2-2015, assembly GCF_002910315.2. Lineage (NCBI taxonomy): Eukaryota > Metazoa > Chordata > Actinopteri > Salmoniformes > Salmonidae > Salvelinus > Salvelinus sp. IW2-2015. Next base: position 27,799 of record NW_019944782.1, on the reverse strand, counting down.
TGTCTATCGGGTTATGTCTATCGGGTTATGTCTATCAGTTATTTGTCTAATCATGTTATGTTCTATCAGGTTATGTCTATCAGGTTATGTCTATCAGTTATGTCTATCAGGTATGTCTATCAGGTTATGTCTATCAGGTTATGTCTATCAGGTTATGTCTATCAGGTTATGTCTATCAGTTATGTCATCAGGTTATGTCTATCAGGTTGTTATGGTGTCTATCGGTTATGTCCTATCGGTTATGTCCTATCGGGTTATGTCCCTATCAGTAGATATGTCTATCAGGTATGGTGCCTATCAGGTTAATGTCCTATCGGGTTATGTCCTATCAGGTATATGTCCACAGGTATTCAATCGTTATGTCTATCAGGTAATGTCTATCCATATGTCTATCAGATTATGTCTATCAGGTTATGTCTATCAGGTTATGTCCTAGGTCAGGTTATGTCTATCAGGTTTATGTCTATCAGGTTTATGCTATCAGTTATGTCTATCAGGTTATGTCTTATCAGGTTATGTCGATCGGTGTTATGTCTATTCAGGTTATGTCTATCGAGGTCTATGGTCTATCAGGTTATGTCTATCAGGTTATGTCTATCAGTTATGTTATAGGTTATGTCTATCAGTGATATTGTCTATCAGGTTATGTCTATCAGGTTATGTCTATCAGTTATGTCTATCAGTTATGTCAATCAAGGTTTATGTCTATCGGGTTACCGTCTACCTCGGGTCATGTGCTATCGAGCACAGTTATGTCTTATCGGTTATGTCTATCGGGGTTAATGTCTAGTCAGGTGTCTATAGTTGTCTATCAGGTATGTCATCAGTATGTATCAGGTTAGTCTCTCAGGTCAGTCACAGTATGTCTATTACAGCGTTATGTCCTATCAGTGTATGTCTATCAGGGTATGTCATCGGTTATGTCTATCAGGTAGCTCTCGGTATTATCGGTTTTCTATCGGTTATGTCTATCGGGTTTATGTCTATCAGGTTATGTTCTATCAGGTTATGTCTATCAGGTTATGTCTATGCGGTATGTCTATCGGTGTTATGTCTATCAGTTATGTCTATCAGGTTATGTCTTCAGTTATGTCTTCAGGGTTATGTTATCAGGTTATGTCTATCAGAGTCAGTATGGTATCTTCGGTTATGTGATCAGTATTCAAGGTTATGTCTATCAGAGTTATGTCTATCAGGATTTGGTTTCTCGGGTTGTCTATCGAGGTTATTCTATCGGTTTATGTCTTCAGGGTTATGTCTATCAGGTTATGTCTATCAGGCGTAATATTGTCTAATGTTCTGTTATCAGTTTGTACGGTTCTAGTCTACGTATCAGCGAACTTGTCAAGTTATCTGTCCGTATCAAGGTTTATGTCTATCAGCTTATGTCTATCAGGTTATGTCTATCAGGTTATGTCTATCAGGTTATGTCCATCAGGTTATGTCTATCAGGTTATGTCTATCAGGTTATGTCTTCAGGTTATGTCTATCAGGTTATAAGGTTATAACAGCCAGCCACCGTATCTAATCTGTAACTATTATCCAGAGCACGGTGACAAATACAATTAAATAGAACACAAATTGTAAAAAATAATGCACGTCTGTCTATGGCGTAACCAGGCCAGCCCAGCTCTGCTTGGCTACGTAGTGTGAAAAGGGTGACAGACTTATGAAGACTAAGGGAGATCCTTCATGCTTTACTTTTGCAGACACTATGTTTCATTTTCCTTACAGTCCACAGAAATTTGTATTTTTTTGCTTTTAACCCCAAGACACACTCACACAGGTGACAGGAAGTGACTTACGATGCTGAGATGGATCTCGTTGCTGGCGGAGGTTGAAGGGTCACAGGTTATGGAACACCTAGTATAGCTGCATTTTGTAAGGACACTATATTCCAGACACCATACTCCAAGTTGTCTCAGACTGCTTACACACTTCCTCGATACTCAGACCCTGATGAGGGCGATGAGTGAGAGCCAAAGGATTTCATCTTGCAAACAGGGAACGTTACGAATATCACAGAAGGAAGAATGAGAGGAGATGAGCTATGAGCATGTAAGAGGAGAAACCTATTCACACTGGATAGAAGAGACTTTCATGCAGATGGATGAGAGGAATTACTGGATTAGGTTACACACTGTGATTAGAGCCGAGACCAGAGAGCAAGGAGCAGGAGAGAACGTTACACCTACTGGACTGAGAGTTGAGAGAGAGAGAGAGAGAGGAGAGAGGGAACGTTACACACTGAAGAATGAGACAGAGAGAGGAGAGAGAGAAAGTTACACACTGGAGAGAGAGACAGAGAGAGGAGAGAGAGAAAGTTACACACTGGAGAGAGAGACAGAGAGAGGAGAGAGGGAAAGTTATACACTGGAGAGAGAGACAGTCTACCTGAACAGAGCAAAACTCAAATCATGAAATGCTACAGATGGAAGGAAAGTAGTGTGGAAACCAACCAAAACACAATTAGGCAACAACACATTCAATCCCTTTTAGACAACTTCCTGGACAAAATGTTCCACTGTAACAGTGGAAACTTGGCAGTAGAAAACAAACAGGGAAGCTATCTAATCTAAACATTTAAAGCAGACAACTTAAGAAAATGAACAACAATGACAAATGGTTTGATGGAGAAAGCAAAAACCTAAGACAAATTGAGAAACCTATCCAACCAAAAACATAGAGACCCAAAAAATCTGAGTCTACGCCTTCACTATGGTGAACCATTAAAACAATACAGAAATACACTTTGGTAAAAATAAACAGAACGTCAGAAATCAGCTCAATGTAATTAAAGAATCCATCGATTCTAACCACTTCTGTGAAAATTGGAAAACACTAAACAAACAACAACACGAAGAGTTATCTATCCAAAACGGAGATGTGTGGATAAACCACTTCTCCAATCTTTTTGGTCCTGTAACAAAGAACTAATAGCAAAAACATGATCAAATACAGATCTTAGAATCAACTATTAAAGACTCCCAGAACCCACTGGATTATCCAATTACATTGAATGAACTACAGGACAAAATACAAACTCTCCAACCCAAAAAGGCCTGTCGTGTTGATGGCATCCGAAATGAAATGATAAAATATACAGACCACAAATTCCATTCCATGGCTATACTTAAACTCTTCAACATCATCTTCAGATCGGGCATATTCCCCAATATTTGGAAACAAAGTCTGATCACCCCAATCCACAAAAGTGGAGACAAATTTGACACCAATAACTACGGTGGGACATATTCGTCAACAGCAACCTTGGGAAAATACTCTGCATTATTGTCAACAGCAGACTCGTACATTTCTTCAATGAAAACAATGTACTGAGCAAATGTCAAGTTGACTTTTTTACCAAATGACCATACGACAGACCACGTATTCACCCTGCACACACTAATTGACAAACAAATAAACCAAAACAAAGTCTTCTCACGCTTTGTTTACTTCAAAAAAGCTTTTGACTCAATTTGGCACAAGGGTCTGTTATACAATTTTTTTTAAGTGGTGTTGGGGGAAAAACATTAAAATCCATGTACACAAACAAGCGTGTGGTTAAAATTGTCAAAAGACATATTTCCACAGGGCCGTGGGGTGAGACAAGGATGCAGCTTAAGCCCCACCCTCTTCAACATATATCAACGAATTGGCGACGGCACTAGAACAGTCTGCAGCACCCAGCCTCACCCTACTAGAATCTGAAGTCAAATGTCTACTGTTTGCTGCACCTAGATCTTCTGCACAGATTCTGTCAGACCTGGGCCTTGACTGAAAAACTATACATGCCTCGGCCTAAACATCAGCGCCACAGGTAACTTCCACAAAAGCTGTGAACGATCTGAGAGACAAGGCAAGAAGGGCCTTCTATGCCATCAAAAGGAACATGAAATTGACCTACCAATTAGGATCTGGCTAGAAATACTTGAATGAGTTATAGAACCCATTGACCCTTTATGGTTGTGGGGTATGGGGTCCGCTCACCAACCAAGAATTCACAAAATGGGACAAACACCAAATTGAGACTCTGCATGCAGAATACTTCAAAAATATCCTCAGTGTACAACGTAAAACATCAAGAACATTCAGACCCCTTGACTTTGTTCTAAAATTGACTAAATTGTTTTCCCCCCCTCAATCTACACACAATACCCAATAATGACATCACAATACCCCATAATGACATCACAATACCCCATAATGACAAAGCAAAAACACAGGTTTTTCTAAATGTACATATATAAAAAAAAGATATATAAATTTGCATAACTATTCAGACCCTCTACTCAGTACTTTGTTGAAGCACCTTTGGCAGCAATTACAGCCTTGAATCATCTTGGGTATGAAGCTACAAGCTTGTCACACCTGTATTTGGGGAGTTTCTCCCATTATTCTCTGCAGATCCTCTCAAGCTCTGTCAGGTTGGATGGGGAGAGTTGCTGCACAACTATTTTCCGGTCTCTCCAGAGATGTTAGATCGGGTTCAAGTCCAGGCTCTGGCTGGGCCACTCAAGGACATTCAGAGACTTGTCCTGAAGCCACAACTGCGTTGTCTTGGCTGTGTGCTTGTTTTTCAGAGTCAGTAGAAAGGCCTCTTTAGTGTTCTAAGTTTTCATAACTGTGACCTTAATTGCCTACGGTCTGTAAGCTGTTAGTGTCTTAACGACCGTTCCCACAGGTTCATGTTCATTAAACTATTTATGGTTCATTGAACAAGCATGGGCAACAGTGTTTAAACCTTTTACAATGAAGATCTGTGAAGTTATTTTGATTTTTACGAATTATCTTTGAAAGACAGGGTCCTGAAAAAGGGATGTTTCGTTTTTTTCTGAGTTTAGATACATCTCAAGGATGATCAATGGAAACAGGATGCACCTGAGCTCAATTTCGAGTCTCATAGCAAAGGGTCTGAATACTTATGTAAATACGTTTTTTTTTATACATTCGCAAACATTCTAAAACCTGTTTTCGATTTGTCATTTTTCAAAACAAACTTTGTCACAAGTGTAGACTTTACCGTGAAATGCTTACTTTACAAGCCCTTAACCAACAGTGCAGCTCAAGAAGAGTTAAGAAAACATTTACCAAGTAGACTAAAACAAAAAGTTACAATAACAATAATGAGGCTATATACAGGTGTTACGGTACTGAGTCAATGTGGAGGCTCTATACAGGTTGTTAAGGTACAGAGTCAATGTGGAGGCTATATACAGGGTATTACGGTACAGAGTCAATGTGGAGGCTATATACAGGAGGCCCGGTACAGAGTCAATGTGGAGGCTATATACAGTGTTACGGTACAGAGTCAATGTGGAGGCTATATCAGAGGGGGCCCGGTACAGAGTCAGTGTGGAGGCTATATACAGGTGTACGGTACAGATCAATGTGGAGGTATACAGGGTGTTACGGATACAGTCATGTGGAGGCTATATACAGGGTGTTACGGTACAGAGTCAATGTGGAGGCTATATACAGGAGGCCGGAACAGAGTCAATGTGGAGGCTATATACAGGTGTTACGGTACAGAGTCAATGTGGAGGCTATATACAGGGGGCCCGGTACAGAGTCAGTGTGGAGGCGTATATACAGGGTGTACGGTACAGAGTCCATGTGGAGGCTATATACAGGGGGCCCGGTACAGAGTCAATGTGGAGGCTATTATACAGGGTGTTTACGGTACAGAGTCATGTGGAGGCTAATACAGGGTGTTACGGTACAGAGTCAATGTGGAGGCTCTATACAGGTTGTAAGGCGACAGAGTCAATGTGGAGGCTATATACAGGTACTACGGTACAGAGTCAATGTGGAGGCTATAATACAGGGGTACGGTACTGAGTCAATGTGGAGGCTATATACAGGGAGCCCGGTACAGAGTCAATGTGGAGGCTATATACAGGGTTACGGTACAGAGTCAATGTGGGCAATACAGGGGGGCCGGTACCAGAGTCATGTGGAGGCTTATACAGGGTGTTACGGTACAGAGTCAATGTGGAGGCTATATACAGGTGTTACGGTACAGTCAATCTGGGAGGCTATATACAGGTGTTTACGGTACAGAGTCAATGTGGAGGCTATATACAGGAGCCCGGTACAGAGTCAATGTGGAGGCTATATACAGTGTTACGGTACAAGTCAATGTGGAGGCTATATACAGGGGGCCGGTACAGAGTCAGTGTGGAGGCTATATACAGGGTTTACGGTACAGAGTCCATTGGAGGCTATATACAGGGGGCCCGGTACAGAGTCAATGTGGAGGCTATATACAGGGTGTTACGGTACAGAGTCCATGTGGAGGCTATATACAGGGTGTTACGGTACAGAGTCAATGTGGAGGCTATATACAGGGTGTTACGGTACAGAGTCAATGTGGAGGCTATATACAGGGTGTTACGGTACAGAGTCAATGTGGAGGCTATATACAGGGTGTTACGGTACAGAGTCAATGTGAGGCTATATACAGGGGGTACCGGTACAGAGTCAATGTGGAGGCTATATACAGGGGGGCCCGGTACAGAGTCAATGTGGAGGCTATATACAGGGTGTTACGGTACAGAGTCCATGTGGAGGCTATATACAGGTGTTACGGTACAGAGTCAATGTGTAGGCTATATACAGGGTGTTACGGTACAGAGTCCATGTGGAGGCTATATACAGGGGCCGGTACAGAGTCAGTGTGGAGGCTATATACAGGGTGTTACGGTACAGAGTCCATGTGGAGGCTATATACAAGGGGGGCCCGGTACAGAGTCAATGTGGAGGCTATATACAGGGTGTTACGGTACAGAGTCCATGTGGAGGCATTATACAGGGTGTTACGGTACAGAGTCAATGTGGAGCTCTATACAGGGGGCCGGTACAGAGTCAGTGTGGAGGCTATATACAGGGTGTTACGGTACAGAGTCAATGTGGAGGCTATATACAGGGTGTTACGGTACAGTCAATGTGGAGGCTATATACAGGGTGTTACGGTACAGAGTCAATGTGGAGGCTATATACAGGGGCCCGGTACAGAGTCAATGTGGAGGCTATATACAGGTGTTACGGTACAGAGTCAATGTGGAGGCTATATACAGGGGGCCCGGTACAGAGTCAGTGTGGAGGCTATATACAGGGTTTACGGTACAGAGTCCATGTGGAGGCTATATACAGGGCCCGGTATCAGAGTCAATGTGGAGGCTATATACAGGGTGTTACGGTACAGAGTCCATGTGGAGGCTATATACAGGGTGTTACGGTACAGAGTCCATGTGGAGGCTATATACAGGGTGTTACGGTACAGAGTCAATTGTAGGCTATATACAGGGTTACGGTACAGGGTCATGTGGAGGCTAATACAGGGTGTTACGGTACAGAGTCAATGTGTAGGCTATATACAGGGGGTACCGGTGTGGAGGCTATATACAGGGGGGCCGGTACAGAGTCAATGGTGGAGGCTATATACAGGGTGTTACGGTACAGAGTCCATGTGGAGGCTATATACAGGGTGTACGGTACAGAGTCAATGTGAGGCTATATACAGGGTGTTACGGTACAGAGTCAATGTGGAGGCTATATACAGGGGGGCCCGGTACAGAGTCAGTGTGGAGGCTATATACAGGGTGTTACGGTACAGAGTCCATGTGGAGGCTATATACAGGGGGGCCGGTACAGAGTCAATGTGGAGGCTATATACAGGTGTTACGTACAGAGTCCATGTGGAGGCTATATACAGGGTGTTACGGTACAGAGTCAATGTGGAGGCTATATACAGGGTGTTACGGTACAGAGTCAATGTGGAGGCTATTACAGGGTGTTACGGTACAGAGTCATGTGGAGGCTTATACAGGTGTTACGGTACAGAGTCAATGTGGAGGCTATATACAGGGGGTACCGGTACAGAGTCAATGTGGAGGCTATATACAGGGGGCCCGGTACAGAGTCAATGTGGAGGCTATATACAGGGTGTTACGGTACAGAGTCCATGTGGAGGCTATATACAGGGTGTTACGGTACAGAGTCAATGTGTAGGCTATATACAGGTGTTACGGTACAGAGTCCATGTGGAGGCTATATACAGGGGGCCCGGTACAGAGTCAGTGTGGAGGCTATATACAGGGTGTACGGTACAGAGTCCATGTGGAGGCTATATACAGGGGGGCCGGTACAGAGTCAATGTGGAGGCTATATACAGGGTGTTACGGTACAGAGTCCATTGTGGAGGCTATATACAGGGTGTTACGGTACAGAGTCAATGTGGAGGCTCTATACAGGGGGGCCCGGTACAGAGTCAGTGTGGAGGCTATATACAGGGTGTTACGGTACAGAGTCAATGTGGAGGCTATATACAGGGTGTTACGGTACAGTCAATGTGGAGGCTATATACAGGGTGTTACGGTACGAGTCAATGTGGAGGCTATATTACAGGAGGCCCCGTACAGAGTCAATGTGGAGGCTATATACAGGGTGTTACGGTACAGAGTCAATGTGGAGGCTATATACAGGGGGGCCCGGTACAGAGTCAGTGTGGAGGCTATATACAGGGTGTTACGGTACAGAGTCCATGTGGAGGCTATATACAGGGGGCCCGGTACAGAGTCAATGTGGAGGCTATATACAGGGTGTTACGGTACAGAGTCCATGTGGAGGCTATATACAGGGTGTTACGGTACAGAGTCCATGTGGAGGCTAATACAGGGTGTACGGTACAGAGTCAATGTGTAGGCTATATACAGGGTGTTACGGTACAGGGTCAATGTGGAGGCTATATACAGGGTGTTACGGTACAGAGTCAATGTGTAGGCTATATACAGGGGGTACCGGTGTGGAGGCTATATACAGGGGGGCCCGTACAGAGTCAATGTGGAGGCTATATACAGGGTGTTACGGTACAGAGTCCATGTGGAGGCTATATACAGGGTGTTACGGTACAGAGTCATGTGGAGGCTATATACAGGGTGTTACGGTACAGAGTCAATGTGTAGGCTATATACAGGGTGTTACGGTACAGAGTCCATGTGGAGGCTATATACAGGGGGTACCGGTACAGAGTCCATGTGGAGGCTATATACAGGGGTACCGGTACAGAGTCAATGTGGAGGCTATATACAGGGGGGCCGGTACAGAGTCAATGTGGAGGCTATATACAGGGTGATACGGTACAGAGTCAATGTGGAGGCTATATACAGGGTGTTACGGTACAGAGTCAATGTGGAGGCTATATACAGGGTGTTACGTACAGAGTCAATGTGGAGGCTATATACAGGGTGTTACGGTACAGAGTCAATGTGGAGGCTATATACAGGGTGTTACGGTACAGAGTCCATGTGGAGGCTATATACAGGGGGTACCAGTACAGAGTCAATGTGGAGGCTATATACAGGGTGTTACGGTACAGAGTCAATGTGGAGGCTATATACAGGGTGTTACGGTACAGAGTCCATGTGGAGGCTATATACAGGGGTTACGGTACAGAGTCCATGTGGAGGCTATATACAGGGGTACCAGTACAGAGTCAATGTGGAGGCTATATACAGGGTGTTACGGTACAGAGTCAATGTGGAGGCTATATACAGGGTGTTACGGTACAGAGTCCATGTGGAGGCTATATACAGGGTGTTACGGTACAGAGTCCATGTGGAGGCTATATACAGGGTGTTACGTACAGAGTCCATGTGGAGGCTATATACAGGGGTCTGAATACTTTCAGAAAGCTCTGTAGGTAGGGCACCAGTAACTAGGCAACAGGATAGATAATAAACAGTAGCAGCATGTGATGAGTCAAGAGTTGGTAACAAAAAAGGTCAACGCAGATAGTTTAAATAGTTAACCAATTGGTACCCGGACTAACTATTTATCAGTCTTATGGAGGTAGAATCTGTTCAGGGTTCTGTTGGTTCCAGACTTGGAGGTAGAATCTGTTCAGGGTCCTGTTGGTTCCAGACTTGGAGGTAGAAGCTGTTCAGGGTCCTGTTGATTCCAGACTTGGAGGTAGAAGCTGTTCAGGGTTCTGTTGGTTCCAGACTTGGAGGTAGAATCTGTTCCGGGTCCTGTTGGTTCCAGACTTGGAGGTAGAAGCTGTTCAGGGTCCTGTTGGTTCCAGACTTGGAGGTAGAATCTGTTCAGGGTCCTGTTGGTTCCAGACTTGGAGGTAGAAGCTGTTCCGGGTCCTGTTGGTTCCAGACTTGGTTCAGCAGTGCGGCTCGCCGTGCGGTAGCAGAGAGAACAGTCTAGGACTTTGGGTGGTTGGAGTCTTTGATCATTTTTAGGGCCTTCCTCTGACACGGCCTGGGTATAGAGGTTTTATGGGTGTTCTTCCTCTGAAACCCAAACTACATCATCCATAACAGCTGTCAAGAGAATGAGTTAATACTGTGACCGCAATGTGGGATTATTGTAAGATGAATGTCGGAACACACACAGAGGAGATCATGTGAATCTAAGCTGCAACAGGACCGCTTGCGACTCCAACACACAAAGCGTCATCACTCTGCAGTTGCCTAACAAGCGTGACAGCTTTCGCTTCAGACAGTCTCTCCTCGTCCTCTACGAGTGGTTTAGCAGAGGGAACCTGGCACCATCCAGACAGGTGAAGCATGGTGGTGGTGGCATCCCTATGGTGAAGCATGGTGGTGGTGGCAGCATCATGTTGTGGGGATGTTTTTCAGTGGCAGGGACTGGAGGACTAGTCAGGATCGAGGGAAAGATGAACGGACCAAAGTACAGAGAGATTCTTGATGAAAATCCTGCTCCAGAGCACACAGGACTTCAGACTGGGGCGAAGGTTCACCTTCCAAAAGGACAACGACCCAAAGCACACAGCCAAGACAATGCAGGAGTGTCTTCGGGATAAGTCTCTGAATGTCCTTGAGTGGCCCAGCAAGAGCCCAGACTTGAACCTGATCGAACATTTCTGGAGAGACCTGAAAATAGCTGTGCAGCAACGCTCCCCATCCAACCTGACAGAACTTGAGGATCTGCAGAGAATAATGGGAGAAACTCCCCAAATACAGGTGTGCCAAGCTTGTAGCGTCATACCCAAAAAGACTCAAGGCTGTAATCGCTGCTAAAGGTGCTTCAACAAAGTACTGAGTAAAGGGTCTTCATACTTACGTGTTATGTCTAAAAAACTGTTTTTGCTTTGTCATTATGGGGTACTGTGATGTCATTATGGGGTATTGTGATGTCATTATGGGGTATTGTGATGTCATTATGGGGTATTGTGATGTCATTATGGGGTATTGTGTATAGATTTAATCCATTTTAGAAAAAGGCTGTAACATAAAATGTGGAAAAAGTCAAGGGGTCTGAATACTTTCCAAATGCACTGTCTATGTACAGTATCTACCTCAATGACCTCGTACCCCTGCACATCGATTCTGTACTGGTACCCCGTGTATATAGTTACTACTTATCGTTACTCATTGTGTATTTAGTCCTTGTGTTATAATTGTTCTATATTTTTCTCTCTGCGTTGTTGGGAAGGAATCATTTCACTTGTTACACCACACCTGCTGTTCACAAAGCATGTGACAAATAAAATGTGATCTGATTTGGATGGAAACAGCACAGGGACACAAAAATTGAGAAATTCCCCTTTTTGCGTTCCTATAACGGAAACTGACTGAACCTTCAAGAGAAAGTTGGAGTTGGAGTGGAAAACTTTCCCTAACCGGTTTGGGATGAGTAGCTGGTTTAGCTCAGAGCGAGGTTTGGGATGAGTAGCTGGTTTAGCTCAGAGCGAGGTTTGGGATGAGTAGCTGGTTTAGCTCAAGCGAGTTTGGGATGATAGCTGGTTAGTGCTAGACGAGGTTTGGGTATGAGGTAGCTTGGCTTAGCTCAGAGCGATGGTGTATGGTTTGTTTCAGAACCCGGTCTGTCAACAGATGGCTGCGTTTACAGCAGGCAGCCGTAATTGTTGATTATTTTCCACTCTTCTTTGCTTGACCTAATCAGATCGTGTCTGCTTGCTGGCGATATTTGGCCAAAACGATGCAGAATGGCTGCTGCCTGTGGTAACTCAGCCATATTGAGTTAGAGAGTGACAACAGCTGCACAGGCGCAGGGCTTGAGAGCGGAGGGCCGGGAGAGGAGGGCCGGGAGGAGGCAGGCCGAGAGCGGAGCCGGGAGCGGGGGCCGGGAGAGAGGGACCGGGAGAGGAGGCGGGAGGGAGGCCGGGAGCGAGGGCGAGCCGGGAGCCGGTAAGTGGCCCGGGAGGGGGCCGGGAGAGGAGGGCCGAGGCGAGGCGGAGAGGAGGCCGGGAGAGGAAGGGCCGGGAGAGCGAGGGCCGGGAGAGGAAGGCTGGGAGGGAGGGCTGGGAGAAGGAGGGTGGAGAGAGGGTGAGAGAGACGGCTGGGAGAAGGGGGGCTGGGAGCGGAGGGCTGGGAGAGAGGGCTGGGAGCGAGGGCTGGGGGGCATGGGAGCGAGGGCTGGAGCGGAGGGCTTGAGGAGAGAGGGCTGGAGAGAGGGGCTGAAGGAAGGGCGGAGAGGAGAGTGGATTGATTAGGGATAGGAGAGGCTGTGAGAGTAGGGCGACCAGGGAGGGGATCTCTCTCAACAAGGT
>NW_019944782.1:8709-9724 GCF_002910315.2 Salvelinus sp. IW2-2015 | reverse complement strand
AGCGAGGTTTGGGATGAGTAGCTGGTTTAGCTCAGAGCGAGGTTTGGGATGAGTAGCTGGTTTAGCTCAGAGCGAGGTTTGGGATGAGTAGCTGGCTTAGCTCAGAGCGAGGTGTATGTTTGTTCAGAACCCGGTCTGTCACAGTTGGCTGCGTTTACACAGGCAGCCTAATTTTGATATTTTTCCACTCTTTTGTCTTGACCAATCAGATCGTGTCTCTTCTGCTGATATTTGGCCAAAAGATCAGAATTGGGCTGCCTGTGTAAACTCAGCCATATTGAGTTAGAGAGTGACAGATGAGCAGGGCGGAGGGCTGAGAGCGGAGGGCCGGGAGAGGAGGGCCGGGAGAGGAGGGCCGAGAGCGGAGGGCCGGGAGCGGAGGGCCGGGAGAGGAGGGCCGGGAGAGGAGGGCCGGGAGAGGAGGGCCGGGAGCGGAGGGCCGGGAGCGGAGGGCCGGGAGCGGAGGGCCGGGAGAGGAGGGCTGGGTGCTTTGACAGCGCTGGTGGGCTGGACGGAGGGCTGGGAGAGGAGAGGGTCTGGGACGAGGAAGGGCTGAGAGCGGAGGGCTTGGGAGAGGAAGGCTGGGAGGCGGAGGGCTGGGGGCTGAGAGCGGGAGGTGGGCTGGGAGCGGGAGGGCTTGAGAGCGGAGGGTGGGGAGCAGAGGGCTGGGGGGCTGAGAGGGAGGGCTTGGGAGGAGGGCTTAGAGAGAAGGGGCCTGGGAGAGGAGGGTGGGAGCCGGAGGGCTTGGGGGGGGGGGGCTGGGAGCGGAGGGCTTGGAGAGGGGCTCGGGAGGCGGGGGCTGGGAGAGAAGGGCTGGGAAGGAGGGCTGGAGAGGAGGGCTGGGAGGGAGGGCGTGGGGGGGGGGGGGGGGGCTGGGAGCGGAGGGCTGGGAGCAGGAGGGGCTGGGAAGAGGAGGGCTTGGGAGAGGAGGGCTGAAGAGAGGAGGGTGGGGAGAGGAGGGCTGGAAAGGGGTGGGAGAGGAGGGCTGAGAGAGGAGGCTGGGAGAGGAGGGCCT
>NW_019944782.1:6717-7807 GCF_002910315.2 Salvelinus sp. IW2-2015 | reverse complement strand
GGAGGGCTGGGAGAGGAGGGCTGAGCAGCAGGACGGAGGAGGACAGTTAAGAGACAGCGTAGTGCATTATATGGAATAGGGGTTTGAGTTGAACAGTAGAAGAGGAGGGAGAAGGACTGTGACTCACCCTGGGCATGGTCTCTTTGGTGAACGTAAACGTGATGTTGGAGCAGCTGTTGTCGTGGTAACCGGAGCTGGGGTGACATTTGGTGGTTGGTGGGGAGGAGGGGTGGCACTCCCCAAGATTCAGACACGGCCGGACAAAACACTGCTCCTCCCTGATTGGTACACAGCTCTGACCAGACCGACACCCGGCCCCGCCCCCTCGACCTTTGACCCCACCGCTGACCCGGCACGACTTAGGACCACACCACATCTGGAACACAACGAGACAAAATACCCAATCACGATCCAGACAAAAAGACTCAGAACCCTACCTGGGTTCAAGTAGTATTTATTTGATGTCAGATAGGCAGGTTGCACTTTTGTGACTATTCCATTGGTTCCATTGCACCAGGCAAGGTTGTTTGAGAGAAAACCCAGGTGGATGAAAGGTAAGAGTAGTTGGTACATACCCTGGTACACGACACCTTCCCATTAAAACACTGACAGGTGTTGCAGTCCTCGTCCCACTTAGCTCCTTCAGGGGTCAGATGACCGTTCACCGAGCACGCTCTCTGTGTCACTGTGACGCAAAGACATACAACTATCAGAACAATGAAGGCTCTCCTGACAGACAGACAGCCTGTGTTAACCTGTCTTCCTGACAGACAGCCTGTGTCAACCTGTCTTCCTGGCAGACAGCCTGTGTCAACCTGCCTTCCTGACTGTGTTAAGCTACCTTCCTGACTGACTGACTGTGTTAACCTGCCTTCCTGACAGCCTGTGTTAACCTACCTTCCTGRCAGACAGCCTGTGTTAACCTGCCTTCCTGACAGACAGCCTGTGTTAACCTGCCTTCCTGACAGACAGCCTGTGTTAACCTGCCTTCCTGACTGACAGACAGCCTGTGTTAACCTGCCTTCCTGACAGACAGCCTGTGTTAACCTGCCTTCCTGACAGACAGCCTGTGTTAACCTGCCTTCCTGAC
>NW_019944782.1:0-1707 GCF_002910315.2 Salvelinus sp. IW2-2015 | reverse complement strand
AGAGAGAGAGAGACAGAGAGGGGTGAAGATGGGAGGAAAGGAGAGAAGGGTGTGTCGGTGGGAAAGAGAGACAGAGACAGAGAGAGAGAGAGACAGAAAGAGCCTACAGGTGAGAAACTAACAGCAGTACAGACTGAAGAACAAATCTGGGTTCAGATACTATTCAACATGATTTAAAATACTTAAGCTGGGCTTGAATGAGCGTCGGATAGTACTTGAACCCAGGCACAGTGCAGAGAAGCACCCTGTCATGTTCTGTTCACGCTTGTTTGACTCTATAGAAAATGTTTATCTTCCACTTACCACGGGTGTGGGTTGCAGTCGTTGGTATCTGAGAGAGAGAGAGAGAGAGAGATTGTGTTATTTTTCACACGCATGTGAGCAGAGGAGAAGACAACAGCGGAGCGAGAATGTCGGAGCTGTCATGTCCCGAGGCGTGTTTTTAGCGCGTAGTCTTGGCATGTTGTGTTTAGCGTGTTCAGCTGTGTGTCCCCCCCGATGTCTCCGTCTGGGTTATTGACTCAACAGAACAAACAGCGTCGCCTCTCACCCAGCTCGCGGGAAACAGCTCCACCCTGCGCCAGGTAGTCTGGTGATTGAGAACATTGGGTCAGTAACCCGAAAGGTCGCTGGTTCGAATCCCCGAGTCGGCAATGTGAAAAGATCTGCCGTTCTGCCCTTGAGCAAAGCGGTTAACCCCAAACAAAAACAACCGCTGTCTGGGCGTCGATTAAAGCAGCCCTCTAAACCTCTCTGATTCAGAGGGTTAAATGGAGAAGACACATTTCGGGTGGAATACATTCAGTTGGACAACAACTGACTGGGTATCCCCTTTCCCCTGCGCCCGTACCCCTCTACCCTCAGACCATTTCTCCGTCATTAAGCATTTTGGGAAGTCATGTTATGGAGAGAGTGTGTGAGTGTGTGTGTGTGTGTGTGTGTGTGTGTGTGTGTGTGTGTGTGTGTGTGTGTGTGTGTGTGTGTGTGTGTGTGTGTGTCAGCCTGGAGATCACAGGGAAGACAGCAGAAAGGGAGAGATGGAAAAAGGGAGAGTAAAGGAGGGAGAGAGTAAAGGAGGGAGAGAGTAAAGGAGGGAGAGAGCAGAGGAGGGAGAGGAGGGAGGGAGAGAGCAGAGGAGGGACAGAGAGAGAGAGAGAGCAGAGGAGGGAGAGAGAGAGAGCAGAGAGAGAGAGAGAGCAGAGGAGGGAGAGAGAGAGAGGAGAGGAGGGAGAGAGAGAGAGCAGAGGAGGGAGAGAGAGAGAGAGCAGAGGAGGGAGAGAGAGAGAGAGAGAGAGCAGAGGGGTGAAGAACTAGTAGACATGTCACAGTTTGGACAGGAATGCACAGAGAGGGAGGGGGGGGAGAAAGGGGAGAACATCTGTCTCAACTTTCCTCCTATTAACCTTCCACTCCTCCTCTCATCTTCCTCTCATGGCCAACAACAGCCTCAAGCATCCAGCCAGAGAAGGAGGGAAGGACGGAGATAAAAGAAAAGGTACGGGCGAGAGAGAAAACAGAAGGTGGAGATGAACACGGCAGTCTTAACACCAGATGTGACTCCGGTGGTGAACAGGGCAGTCTTAACACCAGATGTGACTCCGGTGGTGAACAGGGCAGTCTTTACATCAGATGTGACTCCGGTGGTGAACAGGGCAGTCTTTACATCAGATGTGACTCCGGTGGTGAACACGGCAGTCTTTACATCAG
>NW_019944781.1:0-1397 GCF_002910315.2 Salvelinus sp. IW2-2015 | reverse complement strand
TGGCTGGATTCCATTCCAAAAATGTGCTCCCTTCCCAGTTCCTAAAATCTGCTCTTAATGGCTAACTCACAAATGATGGAAGATCATTTAACAGGTGATGGCAATATGATGGGAACACCATCCCAGCCTATTCTCTTCGCAGATCCTTGTGTGCCATAGGATCTGGTCAGCGGTCAGCGGCGGCTGAGTGTGTTGGCACCTCACCTGCGGGCACTATGACTCTCTTCTCCTCTGTGGCGCTGTTGGGCGGGGTGGCGGTCTGGGGGCTGGAGCGGGGCTCGGGGTATGAGGCCTGGTAGGCCAGCTGACCACCATCGTTGCTGCTCATGTGTCGGGAGCGTTTGGTCACACTGCAGTCCACAGGGGACTCACGACTGTCGAGAGAGGGAGAGAGTAGGGAGATGAGTAATATTCTCGTATGATTTTGTGTGATCCTGTTGCAGTATTTATTATGGTGATGGTCAACTCTCTTGAATGTAAAAAATATAACACTAAATAAGTGTGAATGTGAAAAATACAACACTAAATGAGTGAGAATGTGGTAAATATAACACTAAATAAGTGGGAATGTGGTAAATACAACACTAAATAAGTGAGAATGTGGTAAATATAACACTAAATAAGTGGGAATGTGGTAAATATAACACTAAATAAGTGGGAATGTGGTAAATATAACACTAAATAATTGGGAGAGTGTGAATTGTGGTATATATAACACTAAATGAGTGTGAATTTTTTTTTTTTTTTTTTTCTGGTATATATACACTAAAATGAGTGGGAATGTGGTGATGTATCAATAACACTAAATATGTGAATGTGTATATATAACCACTAAATGAGTGGAATGTGATAATTAACAAACTAAATGAGTTGAATGTGTGTATATATAACACTAAATGAGTGTGAATGTGATTATATATAACACTAAATGAGTTGTGAATTCGTGATAATAAAACACTAAATATTGGGAAACTGTGGTGTATATATAACACTAAATGAACGGTGTCAATTGGTGTAATATAAACACTAAATGAGTGGAATGTGGTTAAATTAAACATAATGAGTGGGAATGTGTGTATAAGTTATACACTAAATAAGTGAAAATGTGTGATATATAATTATAATATATATATAAAAAACCTAAATAAGCTGTGTATAACTCTCTCAAAAGACTACTAATTGTGATGCAACCTTTGTTCCGTTATGTGCTCTCCCTCTCTTCCCCAGGGTTCTGGCTCCCGGCCCGCCTCACTCCGCTCGTGGGTTCTTTGGCTCTCTCGAGCCTGGCTGAAGCTCCGTGACGTCATCTCCCCTTTCATGTGCATTGGTCTGGCGCAGGAAGGCGACTTCGAAAATGACTGTCCTCGGGGCTCACCACGGACAGCGTCCGCCCCATG
>NW_019944780.1:58547-61470 GCF_002910315.2 Salvelinus sp. IW2-2015 | reverse complement strand
TAAATGTTTAAAAAGTGTTTGTCCTGTTTTCGCTTTGTCATTATAGGTATTGTTTGTAGATTGAGGGGAAAACAGTATTTCATTTTAGAATACGGCTGTAATGTAACAATGTGGYAAAAGGGGTCTGAATACTTTCCAAATGCACATTACATCTATGTATATGGTAATAGGTCATTCAACACACCACATGCTGAAGACAGACGCTATAAAAATGTAAATTGTGACTTGCTAATGGTATGTAAACACTTGTTTGTGTAATGGGACAATTCTGTATATAATTAGTGTTCTCTATAAAGAAATATGGTTCCAATATAGAAATGAATGGCAGAAAGCATGAGAAAAGCCTAACAATGAAGCATATTTAGTACCATTGTTCCTACCTGTAGTGTTTGTCCTTGACGATGGCATAGACAAGCACCAGCGCCAGGATGCCATCCAGGACCACCGTCAGCAGCTCCAAGGAGACGATGGTGGGGTCAGAGTGGAGCCAGCGCTCATCTGCCTTTCCATACTCCTTCCCTACATAGACAGGATATCTGTTAGAGCAGTATCTCAATAGATTCCTGGAGGACCCCAGGGCCAGAGGGTGCACGTTTTTGTTCTACTCCAACAGTGATTGATATTCCATTCCTGTATATTATTCAGTTTGTGAGCATTTTAATACTATGTCCACTAGATGTCTCCCCACAACCAGGCTCCAAAGCACATCTCAAACACACGCACCATTGTTAATCATTTATTTTGCATGATAAAAAACAAAAAAACAATACAGTACTATAAATTATTTAGTTTAATCCATTTTTTCTATATTGCACAGTCAAGGTAGCCTACTTACAAAGTTCAGCAAAAATATTGTCTGAAGTTGCCACGGTTCCAACAAGTGACATGTAAACAAAGGGTCCTTCCTGTAAGAACAAACAGTAGAAAGAGTCAAATAAGAGCTGCAAATTAACTTTCTATGTTGACAACGCCTTCTCACTCACGTCACACACTCACCAAGGTAATGTGAACAATTGCGTCGTAGAAAAGCCACACGAGCACCCATCTATCAGTTCCAGAGCATTTTCTTCCCCATATCTGCGCGAGGATGTATCCCACGACGAACTGAGCGGAGCAGGCCAACAGAGAATAAACCGTCACGGGAGTAAAGAGAGATTGGGTTTCTTTAAACGCCGCCGATACCATTTTCACAGAAAACTCGACTCAAACCATGCAAATTACTATTTGAATTCACAACTATTGTCTCGTCCATAAAGCTAGATAGAGGACTCATCTTTGTATCTGTGCCATTATAGCGTCTGCCGATGCTGTCAATCTCAATTTTGAAGTAGTATATTTTCTTCTTCATGATTGGCTGATCCGTCCTGATGACCCGGTTGGACAAGACGCTAACAGAGACACCAGGCGGGATCATTCAATGAAGTTGGAAGTCCCACCCAGTTGACTTCATTACAATGGTGGAAGCCCTCAATGGCGCTTCCCATCTTAATATATATTTTGGCCACTAGAGGCCTCTATCCTTCTCTATGGTCTTGTCCCAAAAGGATTCCGTAGTCGTCTCCCCCCTGCACCAGTGTCACGCTGTGAGAAGTACATGATTGGCTGTCGGATAAATCTCTACTTTTGTGGGCCCCCTTAAGAGAAAATGAAGAGGGAGCTTAAATTGGTGAACCAGAGGCGAAGCGAGTGTCGACTCCGCCAAAATCTGTCCGCTTGAAAATAAGCGTTTAAGCAGACCAAGTGAGGAGTTTTTGTATGGGGGGGGGCAGCAATGAGTGTCGAATCTAGTGAAGATACAAGTTAATTGCTATTTTGATAGGTAAGGCTTATTTGATAAAATATAAATTTCATAATACTTAAATTACTAAGAGTGTACTGATGTCCTGRACGTGACATTGCGACGATTTTTTTCTATCGGTTGTGCCAGTTCACACGGGTATCTGCACTCTCATTGGCTAGAATGTTTCCATCTGATCTCGCCTGCAGCATGCCTTTCGCCTTTGCGAAATTGTTAGCGGTCAGTCGACCATCTTGCCACGCCGATTGTAGATTAAGCCAGGAGYGGGTCAGGAATCAGAACCTCGGACAGCAAATTGGACAGCGATTGACAATAGTATAAATAAAGCATAGTACATTTGACTAGTCAAACTTTTTTATACTGTTTGTATATCGTATTTTACAGTGGTGTAAAGTACTTWAGTAGTTTTGGGTATCTGTCCTTCACTATTCATATTGACTACTTTTACTTCACTACATTCCTAAAGAAAATAATGTACTTTTTACTCCATACATTTATCCTGACATCCAAAAGTACCCGTTACATTTTGAATGCTTAGCAGGACAGAAAATTGTCAATTTCCCACACGTATCAAGAGAACAACTCTAGTCACCCCTAATGCCTATGATCTGACCGACTCACTAAACAAATGCTTAATTTCTAAATTGTCTGAGTGTGCCCCTGGCTATCCGTAAATTTAAAAAAACAAGAAAATGGTGCTGTCTGGTTTGCTTAATAAGGAATTTGAAATTATTTATACTTTTGATACTTACGTACATTTAAAACCCAAATACRTTTAGACTTTTACTCAAGTATTATTTTACTGGGTGACTTTCATTAAAAAACAAAAGGCAAAATGGATTTCAACTCATTTTCTTTAATATGCACAAGAGTTGAAAGAGACATTGAGCCACCTTAAAGAGATATGGATTCTAAAATGTATAAAAAGTAAGACAGAGGCCAAAATGCTATCTGTTGCTTTTTCYTCTTRAGTACATGTTTCGTTAGCAAGTAAAAATCTTGCCCAAAAGCATAAGCTTGTATCAGTTTCTGATACAAGACAAAAAATTCCATTCTTTAAAGTGGCTCTCATTCTATGTCTCTAGAATCTAGATCAATGACTGTACACCAGCTAGACTTTGTTCA
>NW_019944780.1:0-55721 GCF_002910315.2 Salvelinus sp. IW2-2015 | reverse complement strand
CCCGCCCACTAGGAGGCGGTGTGGTTCCTGTCCAACATCACAGCAGGCAACCAGCAGCAGGTGCAGGCCGTCATCGACGCTGGCCTGCTGCCGGATACACACACACACAGGAAGCCATTCAGCTGAGAGAAACCCACAGACACGCACACCATGGACCACATGAGTACGACTGAGACCGTTACACAGAGGTATAGATACTGTTGGAAATAAACGACACTGGGGTCCATCCCATTTCAACGCTACAGGACTTAGTTACAGCAAAACGAACATATGCCACCTATAGCATCTAAAAGTGTGCCTGTTACCTTGTTGATCTTCTCCTTGGGGTGTGTGAGCAGGTTGGGGAAGTGCGAGAGGACGTCACAATTGAGCACCACCTGCGTCTGCTCGTCTGTCCCCGTCACAATGTTCCCCACTGCCCTCAGAGCTGCAGTCTACAGGATAAGACATCATAGGTGGTTAATGACGTCACAGGAAGTCACACATTCCGTACAGTAAGTTCCAGGTATATTACCCTTCCTACAAGCCCAACCATRAGAGGGAAAACTGGAAACTGACCTTAGATCAGAGTAGGGGTGACTTCATCCTACCTAGGGCTGTGGCGGTCATGAAATTTTGTCAGTCGGTGATTGTCATTCACACGGTAATTGACCGTTACTTAACATAAACACGTTTAGCATCTCCTGGCTTCCACACAGCCTACAAGTCACTGATGCAGACCTTTGGAACATCTAATAAATCCATGTAATATWGCCCAGCCCACACCTTCACGATAAATACACTATTTATTTTAGACAGCTCTAAAGAAAATGTAGTCTATTTCAGAAGAACAGAATAGCATACTCTGAGTTGTCCTTATGTTAGGTCCTGATCTGGCTGTGGGCTACACTAGTTTAGCAGACTAGATTTACTTAGAATTCCATGGCATTATTTTATAGTATGAAGAACACAATTGAACATAGCTAAATTAAATAAAGGATATTTTCTCCAAACAATTTAAGAAGTTTGCAAATGCGGCTATTCTGTGTTGAGCAGRTAAAAAAAACAGGTACATTTAATGTTTCATTTAGTTATGTATGCAACTTTAGTTGATACACCAACGTTGGGAGATATGTTTTCATTTTTAATACATTCTAAGGCTGCATGATGCGACTAATAATGATTTGAAAAAAGTTGCATGAATGACATGAGCTCTGTTTCTGGTGCAGGCTGCACACCATCAGTCTCTCATTCACAATTTGACAAGCACTTGATAATATTCTCAACAGGCCTCAAATTTCCTAGCGGCATCCCCTTGTGTGGCCTTAATCCCCCCCAAAAAAATCTATGCCTTTTGCCGCCAAAGTGGCCGTTGTGCCCTTGGGCTGAATATAATAATTATAAATCCTTTCTCCTGGCTCCAAAGCACCTCCCCCTCACGTGGTTCTCTCATATTTCAAGTCTTATTAATTAGCCATGCCTGTCACGTGATCAGGTCCTTCTCAGCTAAGCAGAAGGCTACAAGTGAAGACGGACACATCGTGACGCAACTGCGCGCGTCGCTCTTATGTTAGAACTGTCCACATTTAGCCAACTTTTCATCAGCRAACAAGAMGAGTAGGCCTAACGAACAGCAAAAGCACTAGCCTATGTCAATCAACTATCCCCCATAGAACAAAAATGTACCTATTCTGTTGTCAGCTTGTCCTTCTGTGAAATAAATAATTATTCTAAACATACTCTGGGACCGTTGTGGAATGCGATAAAGCCCAAATTAATACAATCACTCGCATAAAAAAAAAACGTTTAAAAGCAATGAGACTGATGCAACAGATCAGAGCATTTAGCTTAAAATGTTGATAAACTATTAGGCCATTTCATCACATAGGTGCAGCAACGCGCACACGGCAGTAGGCTATAAGCATGAATGTTCCAAAATGCAATCAATTAGCAGAAAAACACTTCTCAAAGTGAACGTAAATGTGATTCTGCATGTAATGCTTTAATATTAACAGGTGCATTTCTATGGTGAAAATGTAATTCCTCAAACGTGAAACTCTAGCGCCACCTATGTATGCCAGTTAGGCACTACACCGGTTGTAAAGCGGATTAATGTGCTTCATTTTAAGAAGTTATTTGGCCACTTTAGTTGTGATACAAACCTTAATAAAACATATAGGCCTATGGGATAGTCTACATGAGGRGAATGGAAAAAGTCGGGCAAAAAGAAAGGCATGTGCTGTTTGTCTTACTGCACACGCTGGGCATCATTCACAAGTGATAATACATCACTCACAAATGATAGGCTTCAGAATTTTCTTGATTTAATGCTGTCTCGGGAACAGGTGTAGGGGGGYAAAAATTATGCAATCTATGCACTTGTATAGCGAATGGAGGACGCTTTCCCCGTGGTTTATTTTCATGCCAGCCAAGTAGGCTATACTCCTGTTGTAAAGAGAAGCAATGTGCTTAATATTAGGAAAGTTGAGAAATAAATATAATAGGTCTAGCCAATAGAAAGCTGATGGGAMCCTCCTCTTTTTAATAGAAGCCATCACTCTGTTTTCTCACACAATTGCATAGCCTATTAAAATGTTGCGCAACATGAGCTCTCATGAAGTGTTTGATTAGATTTTCAAATACATTTGCATTGATTTCAGAGTGACTACAGGGACAATAGAGTGCTGAGTACCAGGCAGTTAGCAAGTTTGGTAGGCTACTAATGAACAGCAGCAGCATCAGAGCTTGGAGAAGCCTAGTTACCCTGACTAAATGGTCACGTGGCATTTGACTGCGGACATGACTCATGACCATTGATGTGGCGGTAATACGGTCACCGTAACAGCCCTAATCCTACTTCCAATCAGGGGAAAGGAAGCAGACATACCTGAACTTTGACCTCTTGGTGGCTGAGCAGGGGGACGAGGAAGGGGACGACCCCCGAGTCGATGACCATACTGGATCTGTTGTCGTTCCCCGTCCGTCCTGTGATAGAAAAACATCGGTAAGAACCATGATAGGACGCCGGTAATAAACAATGGACCACACTGTAGGGTGCCACTAGGAATCTGACACAGAGGGCGAGGACAGTGTCGAACCGAGGGAATTTCCATAGGAAATTGGCAAGCAACTAGCTTTGATGTTGTGATAATAGGGGATACTTACATTTAATATCAGTGGGTATATCAATACACAGAGAGCAGGTAGAATCTGGAGAGAGGAGAGAGAGAGTCAGGTCATGAATGAGTGGCGGCGTACATGAAGCGACTCTATTGAGCTGATCAAACACACCCAGGGTGTTTTCTGTATATCAGGCCCAGGCAGACACTGCAGACCTCCAGGACCAGGCTAGAGGATGGTTGGAACAGGGAAGCAGAATCTAGGCGGCAGCACCCAAAGTCCCAGACCACTTTCCCTAATCAAACCCCCCATCGTCTGATTGTCCTCAGAGCCAAACACATGGAACACAGCAGAGCTGTTGGGCAAAGGTTTCAGCTAATATTGACGACACAAACGTCTAGTGTGAAGATCATAATTCAGTCAGATTGGCCTCCCGAGTGCGCGCAGCAGTCTAAAGACATTGCATCGCAGTGCTTGAGCGTCACTACAGAGCCCGGGTTCGATTCCAGGCTTGTGTCACAACCGGCCGTGACCCAGGAGTCCCATAGGGCGGCGCACAATTGGCCCAGTGTTGTCTGGGTTAGGGAGGGTTTGGCCGGGGGGCTTTACTTGGATCATCGCGCTAAAGCAACTCGTGGCGGGCTGGGCGGCTGACTTCGGTCGTCAGTTGGACGGTGTTTCCCAACACATTGGTGCAGCTGGCTTACAGGTTAAGCGGGGTGGTGTTAAGAAGCGTGGTTGCGGGACAATGTTTCGGAGGAGCATCACTCGACGCTTCGCCTCTCCCGAGCCGTTGCAGCGATGAGACAAGATCGTTAATTGGATATTAATGAAATTCAGTCTAGATTGAATGACTGTGCTGGTCTACACATCTCTGTCTGTCTTACTCCTGTACTGTCTCCATGGGGGTGGGGGTCCTTGTTGCGGCAGAGGTTGACGATGACCCAGGTGACGTTGCGGAGGAAGGTGATGGGAGATGAGGGGTTAATGAAGGACAGCAGGGGCTTGACTACGCCAGGGAGATTACGTAATCCCTGCACTCGGTCCATCGCCTGCACGGAAGAAACAGGTGTCATTTGACTGGCATCGGCCAGGTGTGTTGTATGCATGTGTGTGAGCCATCACTCACCGTGATGTTGCCTAGCGCCCACACGGCCTGTTCACATACGTTCTGGTGAGGAGATTGTAGCAGCAGCCGCAAGAGAATAGCGGCGCGGCATCTGGACATGTAGAGAGAAAGGCCAGACCCATATGTTAGACAACGTTGCAGACAACAGAGAGAGACAGAGACATCAGTTAGACAGAGGTAGAGAGAGACATCAGTCAGAGACAGAGAGAGAGACATTAGTTAGACAGAGGTAAGAGTGAGGGTCTGGCAGACAAGAAACAGAGAGATGGGGAAGACCAGTTGAGAGCAAGTGTTTCTATATACCAGGAACCAGATGGATAGATTGGCTTATATAGACCGGTCCATTATGTATGCCTGATGGGCTAGTTTGAAACTGGGCCACAGAAGAAATAGAAAACTACTTACTAGATTTGACACAGCTTGAGTCTGTTGTGACGTCCTGATGCTATGTTGGTCAATGCCCAGGCAGCCTCAAACTGGAGAGAGGGGACTGGGGAAGAGGAGAGAGTAAATGAGTGCTCATATATGACGAGACAAACAGAAGCTGTCCCAGACACAAACACGACATAAGCACACGAATCAAACAGACACATGGCTAATGATCAACAAATCCTTATCAACCTGCATCACCACTAAACCACCCACCCTGTCTATATATATATTAACACTGCTCAAAAAATTAAGGGAACACTTACAACACAATGTAAACTCAAAGTCAATCACACTTCTGTGAAATCAAACTGTCAACTTAGGAAGCAACACTGATTGACAATAAATGTCACATGCTGTTGTGCAATGGAATAGACAACAGGTGGAAATTATAGGCAATTAGCAAGACACCCCCAATAAAGGAGTGGTTCTGCAGGTGTGACCCAGACCAACTTCTCAGTTCCTATGCTTCTGGCTGATGTTTGGTCACTTTTTGAATGCTGGCGGTGCTTTCACTCTAGTGGTAGCATGAGACGGAGTCTACAACCCACACAAGTGCTTCAATGGTAGTGCAGCTATCCAGGATGGCACATCATTGCGAGCTGTGGCAAGAGGTTTGCTGTGTTTGTCAGCGTAGTGTCCAGAGCATGGAGGGCGCTACCAGGAGACAGGCCAGTACATCAGGAGCCGTGGAGGAGGCCGTAGGAGGGCAAAACCCAGCAGCAGGACCGCTACCTCCGCTTTGTGCAAGGAGGAGCAGGAGGAGCACTGCCAGAGCCTGCAAAATGACTCAGCGCAGGCCACAAATTGTGCATGTGGTCCCTCGAAAGAGGTCAGAAACAGACTCCATGAGAGGTGGTATGAGGGCGCGCGACGTCCACAGGTGGGGGTTGTGCTTACACGCCAACACCGTGCAGGACGTTTGGCATTTGCCAGAGAACACCAAGATTGGCAAATTCGCCACTGGCGCCCTGTGCTCTTCACAGAAGAAAGCAGGTTCACACGCACATGTGCGTTTGGCGATGCTCGTCGGAACGCGCCGTGGAAAGGAAAAGAGACGTTCGTCAGATGACCGTCGCCCTTGGCCCGGACCCCCCTTCTGGTCTGCAAGGATCCTCGCACAGCAATGACCGGAGGACTTCTGGCGGTGGGTCAGCTCTGGTGTGGGTTGCAGCATGTTTGTTGGGTGGCGCCAGCACTGGCCATTGTCATGTGCTTCTTGGCCTTACAGAGGTAAGCCTGATGCCTATAGGAATAGATTAAAGCTATACTCGATCCAGAGTGAGGATCCTCAGACCCCTTGTGAGCGCATATGATGGTCGCAGCGGTTGGCCTGGGTTCCTCCTAATGCAAACAATGCTAGACCTCATGTGGCTGGGTGTGATCGCATTCCATGCAAGAGGAAGCCATTGATGCATGACTGGCCTGTACCGTAGCGAGACTGAATCATTGAGCACATCTGGACATGTCTCACTCACTCCGGAGCCAATCGCCACGTTGCACCACAGACTGGTCCCACGAGTTGGCAGATGCTTTAGTCCAGGTTGGAGAAGATCCCTCAGGGACCATCGCACCAAGGGTCATAGGGCATCTGTGGATTGAGTCTACAGGTCATCGTGGTAGCCACACACTACTGAGCCTATTTTTGACTTGTTTTAAGACATTACATCAAGTTGGATCAGCCTGTAGTGGTGGTTTTCCACTTTAATTTTGAGTGTGACTCCAAATTCCAGACCTCCATGGGTTGATAAATTTGATTTCATTGATCCATTTGTGTGATTTTGGGTTGTCAGCAACATTCAACTTAGTAAAGAAAAAAAGTATTTAAAAGAATAATTATTCATTCAGATCTAGGATGTGTTATTTTAGTGTTCCCTTTATTTTTTGGAGCAGTTGGTATATACCAATATGACAGTGGGGAGAACAGTATTGAACCACTCGCGATTTTGCAGGTTGTCCCTACTTACAAAGCATGTAGAGGTCTGTAATTTTTATCATAGGTACACTTCAACTGTGAGAGACGGAATCTAAAACAAAATCCAGAAAATCACATTGTATGATTTTTAGTAATTATTTGCATTTTATTGCATGACATAAGTATTTGATCACCTACCAACCAGTAAGAATTCCGGCTCTCACAGACCTGTTAGTTTTTTCTTTTAAGAGCCCTCCTGTTCTCCACTCATTAACCTGTTATAACTGCACACTATTTGAACTCGTTACCTGTATAAAAGACCACCTGTCCAACACCTCAATCAAACAGACTCCAACCTCTCCACAGATGGCCAAGACCAGAGAAGCTGTGTAAGGACATCAGGGATAAATTGTAGACTCTGCAAAGGCTGGGATGGCTTAAAGGACAATAGGCAAGCGGCTTGGTGAGAGGCAACAACTGGCTCGGCGCAAATTATTAAGAAATGGAAGAAGTTCAAGATGAACGGTCAATCACCTCGGTCTGGGGCTCCATGCAAGATCTCACCTCGTGGGGCACAATGATCATGAGGAAGGTGAGGGATCAGCCCAGAACTACCGACGGCAGGACCTGGTCAATGACCTGAAGGAGCTGGGACCACAGTCTCAAAGAAAACCATTAGTAACACACTACGGCCGTCATGTATTAAAATCCTGCAGCGCACGCAAGGTCCCGCTGCTCAAGCCAGCGCATGTCCAGGCCCGTCTGAAGTTGACCATCTGGATGATCCAGAGGAGGAATGGGAGACGGTCATGTGGTCTGATGAGACAAAATAGAGCTTTTTGGTCTAAACTCCACTCGCGTGTCTTGGAGGAGGAAGAAGGATGAGTACAACCCAAGAACACCATCCCAACCGTGAAGCATGGAGGTGGAAACATCATTCTTTGGGATGCTTTTCTGCAAGGGGACAGGACGACTGCACCGTATGAAAGGAGGATGGATGTGCCATGTATCGCGAGATCTTGGCCAACAACCACTCCTTCCTCAGTAAGAGCGTTGAAGATGGGTCGTGGCTGGGTCTTCCCAGCATGACAACGACCCGAAACCACGAGCCAGGGCACCTAAGGAGTGGCTCCGAAAAGAAGCATCTCAAGGTCCAGGAGTGGCCTAGCCAGTCTCCAGACTTGAACCAATAGAAAAATCTTTGGAGGGAGCTGAAAGTCCGTATTGTCCAGCGACAGCCCGAAACTGAAGGATCTGGATGGAGAGTGGGGCCAAAATCCCTGCTGGCATGTGTGTGCAACCTGGTCAAGATACCAGGAAACGTATGATCTCTGTAATTGCAAACGAAGGTTTCTGTACCAGAATGTTAAGTTCTGCTTTTCTGATGTATCAAATAACTTATGTCATGCAATAAATGCAATCTAATACTCAAAAATCATCAAATGTGATTTTCTGGATTTTTGTTTTAGATTCCGTCTCTCACAGTTGAAGTGTACCTATGATAAAAATTACAGACCTCTACATGCTTTGTAAGTAGGACAACCTGCACAATCGGCAGTGTTTCAAATACTTGTTCTCCCCACTGTATGTATGTTTAACAAGTTTGGGGTCACTTATAAATTCCCTTGTTTTTGAAAGAACAGCAAAAAAAAGTGTGTCCATTAAAATAACATCAAATTGATCTGAAATGCAGTGTAGACATTTTTAATGTTGTAAATGACTATTGTAGCTGGAGAAGGCAGATTTTTTATGGAATATCTACATAGGTGTACAGAGGCCCATTATCAGCAACCATCATTCCTGTGTTCCAATGGCACGTTGTGTTAGCGCAAACTGCCTCTAACCAGAATAGAAAGGAGTGGGAGGCCCCAGTGCACAACTGAGCAAGAGGACAAGTACATTAGTGTCTAGTTTGAGAGTCGCCTTTTCACTGTTGACGTTGAGACTGGTGTTTTGCGGGTACTATTTAATGAAGCTGACAGTTGAGGACCTGTGAGGCGTCTGTTTCTCAAACTAGACACTAACGTACTTGTCCTCTTGCTAAGTTGTGACCCGGGGCCTCCCACTCGTTTCTATTCTGGTTAGAGACCGTTTGCACTGTTCTGTGAATGGAGTAGTACACAGCGTTATACGAGATCTTCAGTTTCTTGGCAATTTCTCACAACAAGAACAGACTGACAAGTTTCAGAAGAAAGTAATTTGTTTCTGGCCATTTTGAGCCTGTAATCAAACCCACCAATGCTGATGCTCCAGATACTCAACTAGTCTAAAGAAGACCAGTTTTATTGCTTCTTTAAATCAGAACAATAGTTTTCAGCTGTGCTAACAATTGCAAAAGGGGTTTCTAATGATCAATTAGACTTTTAAAGTGATAATCTAAGTTTAGCTAACACAACGTGCCACTGGAACACAGGAGTGATGGTTGCTGATAATGGGCCTCTGTAAGCCCATGTAAATATTCCATTAAACATCTGCCATTTCCAGCTACAATAGTCATTTACAACACTAACAATGTCTACACTGTATTTCTGATCAATTTGATGTTATTTTAAGGGACAAAAAATGTGCTCTCTTTCAAAACACAGACATTTCTAAGTGACCCCAAACTTCTGAACGGTAGTGTGTGTGTGTATATATATATATATATCTAACGGGCGTTGCCTCACGCTCCTGCCTCCATCACCCAACCTCCCCTTTCTAGACAACACATAAATCCCCCCGTGTCTCCAGCAGCCCTGCGCCTGTCCAAGCGTGACACCCCACCCTGCACATTAAGCCCCTGACCCCCCGTCTCATCCCACCCCCATCCACCAGTCCCTGTCCAGGGGAGTCCCCCCTAATCGCTCCCCACCCCACCACTGGAGAGACAGAGCTGTCAGCTGTGGGGCAGCACTAGTGCAGCAGAGCGGAACACACACTTTCTCTCCTATCCATCTGTGTGTCTGCAGCCTGCTACAGTGTTCACATCAGCCCAGCCATGCGGAGGAGAGGGAGGGCACACCAGTAGCCCCAGAGCATGTAGAGAGAGAATGGAGAGAGAGCAGTCTGACACATACGGTGCTAGTCTACCCACTCAMTCACGCTCCGGTTTTCAGCCTTCTCTCCTTTCGCACTTCTCCGACTTTTGAATGGGTGCATCACACAGAATTATCACGGGGGCAATTTACCGCCCTCATCTTTTAATTACTCTTCCAGGGCAAAGGTGCCCCATGACCCATACAGTCTCTTCCTCCCCCCATAAAGCAGACTTACTTGTCGTCCCTCTCCAGGCATTTGACCAGGATGGGCAGGATGCCGGACTTAATCAAGTCGTCGATGGGGGGGTTTCTGTCACTGGACAGGAGTTTTCTGGCTGCCTGCACGGCACTGAGCTGGATGAGTCCGTTGTCACTGACAGCATTCTGACAGGAAGGAGAGCGAGAACACGAGGTTAGCTCCAACAGTTCAAGATGTATGTACGGGATGGATCAACAACACTGACAGAATGCAGGCTTACCTGTAAGATGGCTTCCAGTGTTACGTTTTGCTGCAAAACAAAAAGAGTTGTGAGATTTGCTGTAGCTACGCGTTTACATGTTGCAAGGTTTAGAGCTAGGAAACATATTCCTGTCATTCCTGAACTTGAAGTCGTAGTGTGAGAGAGAATGAGGACTGACTCACCCCTTTGAAGTCAGAGTCTATGTCTGAGTCTTCCAGGCTCTCCTCCTGTGGAACGTTCCTCTTCTTCAGAAGGTGCTCATCTCGTTTGTTCTGGGGGAAAATAATATACTATAATATACCATTTTAAGTGTTAATCCTAGAATGAATATAGGAGTGAATGCTATTGGAAACATTCACACACACAGTGAAGGAACAGATTCCCCTGCTTGACTCCTAACAGGCTAAGACTGCTCCCATAACCTCCCAGTGACGTTGTGGGCAGATTGCATTCCTCCCTCGTGCTTCCATCTCTGTGCACAGACGGTCTTTTCTCTGCAGCAGCACATGTGCTATATGAGAGAACTGCTGTGTCACTCATCCTACATTAGTTGTTGCTCTTCTGTAAGGGTAGGAAAAAACGACTTCTCTCAACACTTGTCGTCAAATCACACAGGCCTACTGTATATGTTTCTACAATTCTGGCTGGTGCCAGTCTCAGACTTCCTGAAAACACTTCTGCAAGCCGCATTCAGAGGACACGTTGGGGCCTGTAGTGCAAAAACCAAGTTTGGAACATTGATGTGGCAACAGTTTAAATGATCCTTTAAACTACTAGTATGATGCTATGTACATTTGCTCAATACACCCATTGTAGCAAATGTATTTGACTTTCAAACTTCTCTTTTCTCTAATATATAGGCTTCTTATCGTAAGAAAGATATCAGATAAATGCCTGCAATAAGTGACCGGTATGGTCGTGTCATCATTTCATTGTATCATCTCAGTCTCTAGCTCAGAGTCATATTCCGCAGTGGAATGAAGTCCCCCCCAGATGCTGATCTAAGTTCAGTTTGGCACCATCCCCTCGTAATAGTCATTGGTCACCGCAGAGAAAGCTGCTATAGAGTCATACATCCAGAGGAATGGTCATGGTTCTACCCAGAGAAGCTGCTATACAGTCATACATCCAGAGGAATAGTCATGGTTCTACCCAGAGAAGCTGCTATAGAGTCATACATCCAGAGGAATAGCCATGGTTCTACCCAGAGAAGCTGCTATAGAGTCATACATCCAGAGGAATAGCCATGGTTCTACCCAGAGAAGCTGCTATAGAGTCACACGTCCAAGACAAGCCTGTGTGTCTGATGAACCTACTTAAATGGCCCCTAGCCAGAGCTCTGCGCTTCCACAGGCCAGGAGAGGGAAACACTCCCCAAGGCTGAGGGGTAAGACCAGTCCGGCCCCTCTGACAGGGTGGGAGAGCGAGAGACGGATGACCTAAATACAGCCAAGGCATCCTGACTCTTCAACAACAACCTGAGCATAAGAGGGGGGGGTAGTTTCCTCACACACACACACCTATTTAGAAACAAAATGACTCGGCAGACAGAACAGCCCATAAGGGGCAGGGGGTGGACCAGGCTGCTCTGTCTCGGCCAATTGGATTAACAGAGACTGCAACATTTCCTGTCAAAATAAAGACGAATTAATTCTATAACCCTGCTTCRACCTAACATCCAAGTCCCAGAGAGACTTAACAGGCTGGAAAAAGGGCCTGCATGTATCAATTTCAGTGTGGGGAGGAGCAGAAATAGGCTAATGGGTTAGTCCATTGGATGCGACTGAACTGTAAACAGTCAATTGAGATGCTGAGGCTCACCTTTCTCAGCTCCACTGTCACTTCATTGCGATGTCTTCGCATAGTCTGTAAGAGAGAGAGGAGAACAGTCAGAGAAGAGCCTAACTACTGGACCATTAAAAAGACAGCCCATACACTAAAACAAACCCCATGCAATGTTAGTCAATTGGAACTGGCTCCATTTTGTTTACAGACTGGGCTTTAGATTACAAGTGTACTGCTGCAAGTTGGCAACAGGCGGCAGAGGATCATGTTAACTTGATTGCCAGTCGGGGCATCCTGGTTCATATTACTAACGCTGTGTAACCTCCCTCATGCAAGAAATGATTCTGTTTACGTCCACCAACTCAAAGGTGTGACCCGCTGATGCTGGCAAAACCCTGCCCCTGATCTGACACCCGAACTCAAGGTCGCAGTAAAAACTGATGTGGTTCCGTATGCGTTTCAAACGCTCCATCTATTGAAGACAGAACAATGTTTTGTCAACACTGCCTTTTGTGGGAACTGTGTTTAGGGAGGATAGTGAATCAGCCATGAGAGAACGCCTGAGAGTGGCTCAGCTGGCCAGCTGGGAGGAGGAAGTCAGAGACCTCTGAAACTCAACAACGATCGATCAAATCTTTGGAATTCCAGGCATTTCTCTGGGACACTCATTCCATGCTGGGACAAGAGGGCGACTTCCTGTGAGAGGGAAGAATGCCTCAGCTCCTGGACAACACACCAGAGGTCTTCAACCTTTCTATACATTTGAATACAACATATTATGCATAGCCAATGTTGATTGTGGAGTATCCTGTTATATGTTGGGATTATTATTGTATTGTAACAACGTCATACACGGTAGTCACTGTGGCCCTCTGTGGTGGCATAGGTCAGAACTTGTGAACGGGATACATTTTCTGTAACCTACAGCTTTTAACATTCCTTGAAGTCTAAACACAGCCTAAATCTCACTGAAGATGCTGTGTGTATGTGTGTCCTCTCTGATGCAGTAGAATTCAGGGTGAGTGTGTGTTGCCCTGGCCTGGGGCACTTCTATAGATCTGATAGGTTACTGTGCCTAAAGGATAGGGGCTGTATCTGGACAAGGCCTTTCATTCCTGACAACAAGTGATCCATTTCGTATTCTAGGCTTAGCTGCTGCAAGCTTYTCAGCGGGGCTGGTGGGTCGTCAGACATGTGCAAGTCACACTGGCACTTGGCCCCAAAACAACCATGCCGCACTTCTGTTTCCTCTCCGCTCAATATAGCACATACCAGATGGACAGTAATCCATCATGCCTTCCGTCCGAGATTACTGTGTTTCTAATACATAAGAATATGGGATAGTCAACATGTTATGTAGTCATGTTATGTAGTCCCAAAAGTGGAATATTTATGTTAAGGATGTGTGGTCAATACWGATACAAGGGAAATGGCATGTCCCTTTGAATTAAATGTGTGGCCCTAATCATCGAGTATGAGGTTTTAATTTTACCTTTATTTAAGTAGGCAGTTAAGTCAGTTAATAACAAATTATTATTATTTACAAAGACTGCCTACCCCGGCCAAACCCGGACGACGCTGGACCAATTGTGCCTCCGCCCTATGGGACTCCAAACACGGCAAACACGGCAGTGATACAGCCTGGATTCGAAGCAGGGTATGTCGTGACGCCTCTAGCACTGAGATGCAATGCCTTAGACCGCTGCGCCACTCGGGAGGTGTATTGAATCAGCATGGTGGCAGTAGCATCATTAGCTTTAGTTCCAGATGTGCTATGGTGTTTATGGTGCAACTGCTCTAACTCACTGTTTGTTAAACACCCACCCTGCGGTCACTGGGATATTGAATTGCAAGCTGTTCATTCACGTATGAGTTAGTTAGCTGGGTATATTATTATAAACTGATTAATAACGCCGTATCTCAACTGTTGCAGCCGTGGAAGTTGAGTTGTGCTAGTTGTTTTGTAACAGTTAATGTGCATCATCCGCCCATTTTGACACCTACAACTAGCAATAGTTAGCTGGTAAGCGTATCTAGCTCAGTTAAGTTACAGTGACTGACTTGACAACTCGAAATATGAAATGTCATGCCCATGACCAACATCAAGATAGTTAGTTGTCTGGTGCCTTTTACCAATTAGAACTATTACTTTCATTTAGTTGATGCCAGAATAGTTAATTTCCAAAAATATGTTTCTCACAACCTAGCTAGCTGCTAGCAAGCAGAGTTAGCAACTTTCCTGGCTAGTTAGCAGGCCTTGCGAAAGCCGCGCCCGCTCCGCATGATAAACTTTAGCTYGTTAGTGTATGTGGATGATATATCATAATCGGCGACACATTATAGAAAAAGACAACTTTAACAAGGACGGACAATGAATACTGCAGCAACCAAACCGAATTGAGAGCTAGGTAACCGAGTGTTCGCTAGCACTAGTTGCTAACGGCTAGTTAGCCAGCCAGCTAACGTTAGCCTAGCTAGATTCTCACCTCGACATCGCGCCCCTTGTTTTTGAAGCTCTTAATTCGGTGGTTATCCAAGTCGGCGTTTTCTGCCATGGCTGTCTGTGTTCGGGATGTTTAGCTAGTCCTACACTTGAAGCTCTGGTGGGAAAAGAGAAAACGTACTGCTGTTTTGCCGAGGGTGGCTGGCCAGACGTGATACACCGCGATGGGATAATCTCGTCAAGGAGGAGCCACGGAATCCTGTCAAATTGGGGGAGGAGGACCTATGGCTAGCTAGTGTGTGCATCCCCTGGTGTAACCGACTTCCTTGCAACATTGTTGCGCAATGTAACTAGTTGATACCCTTAAATTGCTGCAATATATCAGTTGTTTTTTAGTCTCCAATGAAGATACTGTACATTATTACCAAACGACTTGCTAATCATCTATGCTATAACTGGCTACTTTACACTGATTGCTTGCTGTTGTTGACAGATAGGTTTGATTTGAGCCCAAAAGGAGGACTTCATTATGAAGAATCACTAAAGATCAATGCTTCACAAATTAAACAAGAAATGAATTGACTTTACTGTTAATCCACACAAATGTAGCTACACTAATATTTGAACAGAAAAACAATCAAATCACTACTACAGTTTGTTGTTTAGCATTGCTTTAATGTATTACCTACAACTAAATAAACATTATCATATTGAATTTGGGGAAACTACAGAAACATATTCTCACATATTACCCATCCTGTTTTTTTCAGATTAGTGCAGATTAAGTGCCACTCACTGTCATTTACTGAAATAAACGGACAGGAGGGTAGTCTGAATAAAAGAGACACAAAGCTAAAACATAAAAAACAATGCAACAAAACAAAAGGATAATGCTAATCTCATGTTGAATGAATGTAGATGTAACTTTAGACCAATGTCTACTGTCAGGAGCCAAACCAACCATCCGGGGGGCCAACCTCACTTAAGGTGCCTCCAATCTCCTGTGTTTTATTACTCGATTTACTCCACTGGGGCTCAATGATCAATCTCAATTTGTGGCTCATATTAGCCCCTAGTGGTAACATTCTGTACTGTCACCAGCCTCTCCAACTGAAGTTATGTGACTGCACTCACCTAGRATGAGATTTGTTTTGTTTACTGTTGGTGTTGCCAGGATATGTTCACTGAATACCACTCCTCTCCTTAGACCCATTCTTGTCTGCAATGATTTAAACTGTCAGTCATCTAAACATGAGTGCCCAGGACTTAATAACATTCAATATTGGAGGTAAAAAATTCACCACTACTCTGTCAACTCTCAGAAGACACCAAGACTCAAGAATAGCTAGGATCCTGGATGGCAAAGACACKGATTTTAAAGTTATCAGTGGACAAGTTTTTGTAGWTAGAGATTGGACTTTCTTTAAATACATCCTGGATTATATGAGGACAGGTCAAATCACCTTGCCAGCAGAATTCTCTGACTACAATGGCTTGGCTCAAGAAGCACAGTTCTACGGTTTGCATCCATTGGCACTTTGGGTTGAGAGGAACATCCATCGATCCAGAGTTGAGGTTCTAGAGTTGCGCTTCTCTGTCCAGGAWACTCACGGATTCTTCCAAATATTCTGCTCCAACAACAAAACTCTGGAGGCTTTGGCGACAAGGATATCCATTTTRGTGYKACATCCAAATCTGAATGGYAATTTCRCACACCTGCCTCAGAACTCCAGCACACCTCATCCTGTACCGGTCCAGAGACCCTCTCACCACGACATGGTGTTCCAATGTGGGACTGACCAACTAGCCAGGGACGACTTCTCTGCCAGGTGAGGGGAAGTTACACTCACCTGTAGGCTATTATACCCATCTCAGTGTCTCCCATTGGCCAATTCCTCAAGGGCTCCATACTGTATGATGAGTTTATTAGTCACATGCACAGAGTTGCAGATGTAATTGCAGGGTACAGTGAAATTCTTAAGCTCCGAGCTCCAACAGTGCAGGTCAAAAAGAGAAGTGAATGAAACAATACAAATAATAATTAAAATATATACATATTTACAACTGTAACACTAATACATGTCCATTGGGGGGTGGGGGCAGGGTAAATGTCCATTGGGGCAGGTAGATGGTCCCTGAGGGATTGTCCATTGGGGGAGCAGCAGAGGGGAAGTGAGAAGTCCGGGGGGCAGGAGGGGGATAGGGGGAGCAGGTAGCTGCCTAGTGTATAGGCACTCGYCTGTGTAATGTTAGGGGAAACACTGGATCTGTAATAACTCTTGTATGTTTATTCAAAGCACTATATTATGCACAGTTTTTAAAGACCAAACTTGCATTGTTTTACTCTTACAGGTTTGTAWCTATTGAGCCGGATGACAGAAAGCTTCTCAACAGCACCAACGTCCTGGGCCTGCTGGTAGACACCCTTCTGAAGGATGGGTTTCGCCTGATCGACACAAGGACAGTTTCCCAAGAGGAGAAGATTGAATGCTACATGTTTGAAAGGAGCAGGAATACCCAGATCGTTGTACTGAGTGAAACCCCCAGGGCAGAACATCTCAGAAGAGAGGACACACAGAGCCAGCTTGGTGAAGGAAAGAAAAAGTGAACTCAGTGTCAGGGTGCATCTCAAAAGTCTGAAGTGGTTCCCTTTCCATGTCCAGTTCTGTAATATCAGTGGACTTCAGACTATTGAGATGGATCCATTCTCTGCGAGTCAGACTGGATTGACCAGCAGATGGCGACAAAGGATAATAATGTTGAGGGCCATAATGTCAATATGGTTCACCTCACCATTAGTCTCAATTTATACAGTATATTTTATTTGACATCAATTTCCTGTGTCCTAAAGTATATTTCCAAAAGTACAATTCTCTAAATTGAAATAGAATTGAGAATATATTTGATCAAGAACACAAATAAAACATTTAAAAATATATATATTTTTTTGTTTAATTCAACCAGGTAGCCCATAGACTGATGTCGAACGGCAATGCTTTGCTTCAACAGCACCGTCAATACTGGAGGCTTCAGCAGTGGTGAACTCCAATATTTACGTGCTGCTACAGCAAGGCAGCCAGTCACAGAATGGCGGTCACAAGCCTCGGATGTCCAGGCTTCGCTCACGTTGTCACAGACATGCACGTAACACCACAGCCATCCTCTCTTGTACCCAGTCTGAACTCTCAAGCCCTTGCCTTAGACACTTATCATAGGTCTGAGAGGATAGGATGGGTGTAAGCACAGGTTGGGCAACTCTGGTCCTGGAGGGCCACGGTGTATGCAGGCTTTTGCTCCGGCACACCCGATTTAATTGATTGTGGTCTTAAACCACAATTAGTTGAATCAGATGTGTTAGAGCTGGGTTGTAACAAAGGCCTGCATACACCGTGGCCCTCCAGGACTGAGCCTAGCAGGTGGAACTATTTGTGTATTGCTTTCACTCTTCCAAACCTTTTTTCCATG
This sequence comes from Salvelinus sp. IW2-2015, assembly GCF_002910315.2. Lineage (NCBI taxonomy): Eukaryota > Metazoa > Chordata > Actinopteri > Salmoniformes > Salmonidae > Salvelinus > Salvelinus sp. IW2-2015. The sequence continues at coordinate 37,978 of NW_019944780.1, read as the reverse complement.
TTTCTCCAGGCGTTACTGCAACAGCACAGTACAGCCTGTATCCCTGTATTACCCACAAACCATTCTGTGCTGCTTCAGCACTGCAAGGCCTGACACATCTACACTAACACATTCACACATACCCATCAGCTGGGTATGAAAGATGGCTAGAGTTCTCCTCTATCTGAAACAAGACAAGAAAAGCCAATGAGGTTGGGACTTTATGGCACAAGTGGTAGTATGCACAGGGTCAGTTGTAACAGCTACAAATTAGAAACCACGTAGAAAGCTGTTATTCAATGTGCTAATACTTGGTTAATGTCTCTACATACCTGAGACGTTTTAGGGGTACCAGTCAATCTTTTTTTTTTTTATTGACCAAAAAGTGTTTTGAGGCCTAACGTGAATAGTCTTGATGCCTCCATTTTTTTATGACCAGTGGAACATTCCCCATGTATCTAATCATATATAATTTATCCGTAAGAATAGATCTTTTGATTAGTTGATGACAATAATTATTCAAGTATTTTTTTCAAAAGACTCAGATTAGATTAAAATTAGTAATTGGGGGTCAAATGAAACACATTTTATAATTTGGTATTTTAAATAGTATTTAGACACATTCACATAATGATATAACATTTCACTTCTTTACATCAAGTTTCCCAGTACAACTAAGATAATACCTTTTTGAATGCTCATATTAATTTTGGATAATTTGTTTTTGGCCAATATGACATGCCCAAAACATTTAATCAAAATATTTTTTGTCAGCTTAGTGTATTTCCATCTAAATATCAGTTTCAAATCATAACATTTTTCAATTACCACTTATTTTTTACAATTGAAGAGTGTTACATTGAACCCTGCATGCAGCCTGTTACATTTAACCCTGCTGACGGGGTCAATTGTAACATTTCACTTCCGCCACTTTCGTTGAACTGTAAACGTCTGTATGTCATAGAAACTGAGTTACAGTGTGTAATGGTAGCTGAGACATGTGTGTTGTTTGTATAAAAATATTATTAATCTAGCTCAAACAATCTTTTCAGAAATAAGTAAAAGGCAAAAAGTGTTAATTTAGCTTCGGTCTACCCTAAGCACCACTATTGGTAATACAGAAATGAACAGTTGAGATTGACAAGCCCATGCATTGTTGCATTATATAATGTATATATTTTTTTATCATTTATATTTATTTCTATCACTTATTACATATTTTATTAGGCTCTGGCAGTGATAAAACAGCAGTTGATGTGGAGAACTCCATCGCAACTGAAACGGAAGTCCCGCCTCATATTGGTTACAGTTGATGATGTAACCCGTTTTTAAATTGATCTAGTTGTTGATGCCTCAAAAGTTGTTTTTCTCCAGTGGCTGAGTCTACTGTCTGTTACACGAGGTCATTGTTATTGTAAACAGTCGACCCTCCACACCAAGCATTAGTATGTATCTGTTAATCAAATACAAATAAGGAAGTGTACATGCTATAGTATAATTGTAATTTATGAAATGTATGAATATTTTAACGTAGGCTATTTCAAGCAATGTATTTATTGAGGAACACACACGGCGATCATAACAACAACTGCACACACCGACTTGATGAAAAAAATGTTACAGACCGACTGAGTGAGAATAACGGTCACAACAACTGTCACACACCGARTTSACGAAAAAAATGTTACAGACCGACTGAGTGAGAATAACGGTCACAACAACTGTCACACAKCGACTTGARGAAAAAAATGTTACAGACCGACTGAGTGAGAATAACGGTCACAACAACTGTCACACAACGACTTGACGAAAAAAATGTTACAGACCGACCGAGTGACAATAAATGAGTAGACATCGTTCTACTTACCTGCGCGTATGACACCTGGAGACGTTAGCCTATAGCCAATGATCCCGTTTAGACTCTTCCAAATGTGCACAGGAAGCTGCGGATTGAAACAACATAATATTCCAGTGAGTTTAACCAGCCGGTCATCACGCTTCAAGGAAGTTCTATTCTTTTGTTACTACTGTAGTAGCCTATTTATAAGCTACCCCATAGCGCTAGTTTTGCGAGGGAGGCGGGGCGAAGGCATTTGAAGAAAAAAGGGAGATCACTTGACCTCAGCCGACACAAGAGATAATACACACGAACCAATACATCAACGCATCCTCCATCGACTTTATATATAGACAGAGCGCGACCACCACCCCCCATCTCTATAAAACCATAATCGGCGAGCCCTCTTCCAAAGACGTGCGCTTCGGGGAGAGAAGAAGTCGCCTTTCGAAGTTCGGTTAAGTGATGACTATAGTCTTCAGCAGTGGTTTAAAGTACTTAAGTAAAAATACTTGAAAGTACTACTTGAGCCGTTTTTTTCGGTATCTGTACTTTACTATTTATATTTATGGAAACGTTTACTTTTACTTCACTACATTCCTTAAGATAATAATGTACTTTTAACTCCATACATTTTCCCTGACACCCAAAAGTATTCGTTACATTTTGACAAGAATGGTCAAATTCACATAATTACCAAGAGAACATSCCTGGTCATCCCTACAAATGCGTTGCTTGTAAATTATGTCTGAGTGTTGGAGTGTGCCCCTGGCTATCCAATAAAAAAGGAAGATTGTGCCGTCTGGTTTGCTTAATATAAGGAAGTCGAAATTATTTATACTGGTACTTTTACTTTTGATACATAAGTACATTTGAGCAATTCCATTTACTTTTGATACCTAAGTATATTTAACACCAAATACTTTTAMACTTTTACTCAAGTAGTATTTTACTGGGTGACATTCACTTTTACTTGAGTCATTTTCTATTAGGGCATCTAATTGAGTACTTTTTCCACCGCTGGTCGTCAGGAGCTGTCAGGCCTTTTCTTTAACTCTGTATTATGCACTATTTGGGGCGTAATTTTGCGTGGTTGGATAGGCCGAGGCCCTACAGTGGGGAATTGTATCTCGCGCGTCAACGCCAACGAACGCTGGCTGCACTGCATTGCAATGATGATGAAAATATTCCATTCGTTGATAATGTCGTTTTAAAGTTGCTTCATACAATGAAATAGCAGTTGAAAGTGTTGTTGGTGAAATTGTCTTAATCTTTTCCATTTTTGTCCACATCCTTCTCGTTCCATGTAGCACACATTTTCAATATCATCACTTTGTTTCTCGTTTTCTGTGATCAAAATTGTAAGAGCAAAATTTTGTATTTTGAAGGTGCATGTGTTTAGTCGTAAATTATATACATTTTTCCGCTTAGTTTCACGCTTAGTTTATTAATTTATTTGAAATAATCTATTTTAATGTTACATTTTGATGTCACACTACTTAGGCTACATGAAATGTAGTACATTTCTAGCTAGTTGTTAAATTAAAACATAATTTGTTTCATTACAGTTCAATTAATGTACACGCTATAGCTGTAGGCTGAAAGTCTATCTGAAAGGAATATACACGAAATAGAAACAATTCGTTTTCGAAATTATTTGCAGTCAGACATAGTAAGGCTACTCAACAAACGATCATCAACTCTGCTTGGAATAGTATTTTCGCGTGCTCACTGAAATAAGTTAGCCCAGTCTGATTATCGAAAAGAAAAATGTGTTGGAAAACAAAACTCTGAATTTGTCGTCTTCATTTGAATAGCAATGAGCTAATATTTGGAATGCATTATATAGTTTATAGTCTATGAACCCTTTTAATCATTGAAATAATGTATGTAATGTATCGGAGGCCTATGTAATGGAACATTGGTCTTACAAAGGTGTTTTTCATTTATCCAAATCTTCATTATAGGACTATGGATAAAATACTGTAAAATATCATGCCTATTACCAAATCCCCCATTAATCTGTGACACCTGCCGTCCGCGTGCGACCCGAAGATTGTATTCATGTTTAATACTTGGTAGAGTGGGGATCTCCTGCATGAATAAAGTATATACTAAACAAAAATATAAACGCAACATGCAACAATTTCAAAGATTTTACTGAGTTACAGTTCATAGAAGGAAATCAGTCAATTGATGTAAATTCATTAGGCCCTAATCTATAGATTTCACATGACTGGGCAGGGGTGCAGCCATGGGTGGGCCTGGGAGGGCATAGGCCCACCGACTTGGGAGCCAGGTCCACCCACTGGAGAGCCAGGCCCAGCCAATCAGAATTCGTTTTCCCCCACAAAGGCTGGCGTGGTTACACGTGGTCAACGGTTGTGAGGCCGGTTGATTGTACTGCCAAATTCTCTAAAACAACGTTGGTAGAGAAATGAACATTAAATTCTCTGGCTACAGCTCTGGTGGACATTCCTGCAGTCAGCATGCCAATTGCACGCTCCCTCAAATCTTGAGACATCTGTGGCATTGTGTTGTGTGACAAAACCGCTCATTTTAGAGTTGCCTTTTATTGTCCCCAGCACAAGGTGCACCTGTGTAATAAACATGCTGTTTAATCATCTTATTGATATGCCACACCTGTCAGSTTAATGGATTATCTTTAGTAAAGGAGAAATGCTCACTAACAGGGATGTTAAAAAAACGTATATATTTTATTTATTTTTCTCTCTCTTTTTCTCCCCAATTTCGAGGTATCCAGGGATCTTTTATTTCAGCTCATGAAAAATGGGACCAACACTTTACATGTTTTGTTTATATTTTTGTTCAGTATAGATTAGTTCATGAAAACTAAAGAAGATAATGAAGCTCATTTCTGTATAAGCAATATCTACATGGCAACTGATGAGGTAAAAATGGCGGACTAAAGTCCATGGAGACAAGACAACACAGGAGCAAAAGGTGTCCTATATCCCCTGTGCACCTCTCAACCCCTCTCTCTGTCTATCTTTATCTCTCTCTGTCTATCTTTATCTTTCTTCATGTCCCATCAGGTTAAATGTTTGTCTGCATTTCTGAGCAATCATTCCACGTGTGCTTGCTTCCTGACTATTTATAAAGGACTAGTTGCTACCCTCTTCGATTACACTAGTACCCATCCCTTTCCATACTGAGACCTATCCTCTAGCCATAGGCCCCTTCCCATTTAGTGATTTCAAATATGAAGGGGCTGGATAGGTTTAAGCAATAAAGTAAGGATTTTATTACAGTCTTCCAAATGGACTTGGGTAACTTCCACCATGTTGCTTACAATTATCCACTTACCTCAGATCTACAAACACCAGAGTGGAACTACAGATGTAGGATCTTAATTTGAGCCAGAAAATAATCCTGCAGCATCAGGGCATTTGAATTATTATGTGGATTATAATTCAAATACATTTTTGTAGGGGTTGATACATTTTTTGGAAGGGAAAATCAAGACTGAAATTTAACAGTGGAAATTACAAACTTCAGAAGACTTTTTAAACCTCAAATACACCACAAATGTTAAATTCCCCCCTGCATTGCAGGAAAGTTCTCTTGCAACAGGCTGATCAATTTAAGATCCTACATCTGTAGGGAGAGAAGGTTCTAGAGATTCTTTTAGGACTGGGCCTAACAGTATCCATGCAGTAGCAGTAGCCCAACCCGTCAATGCAACACAAAACAGGACACAGAATCCAGATCCAGGGTTGTGATCACCAGACACCACAGCATAAACAAATATGGCCGACAAACGCGATGTACAGAAATAAAGCCAGAACAAGTTGTCACCAGGTRTTAACTCTTTAAGTTTGGGGAATGTCCAGCAAGTGCAGTGTGGGGCTGTGAGAGGCGATATGGGGAATAACATGTGTCTGTGTGTTGATACTGAGAACATCGTCAGGTTTTAAAAGTAGTCTCATATCTATGTAGTCCAAACCAAACCTTAGTTTTAATTATGGTTATTAACCTGTAGTTAGTCTCTCAGGTATTCTGTTATGAGTACATTTTTATGGACCAATTAGGTTRGTTTTTTTAGTACTAGTTTTCTGTTACTTCATGTGGAAATGTACGTAAATAAAAACTCTATATAAAACACAAAGATCAGTGGCTTTGGGTCAACATCATCCTATTCCCATTCCTCCCTGTGTGGGAGTGGCTGGTTGATGCAGCAAGAGTGTTTCTCCCAAGCCGTTGGTAGGGAAAGACACACACACACACACACACACACACACACACACACACACACACACACAGTACAGTGTCTGTAATGACAGCAGCTGCTCCCTGCCTGCATAACCAAGGTGCCGGAGCAAATGACAGCAAATGCCTGAAATTCTGACTTCTGGAATATTCCCTCGTTCAGCAGACGCTCCACCCAGTCGAAGTAATCTGACGCATGGCGCAAGTTTGGGCACGCGTTAGTGGCATTAGTCGTGTGTGTGTGTATGTGTGTGTGTTAGTACATCAAAACCTATGCAACCATACTGTATGTCGGCAGACATCCAAGAAGGATAACATGCCAGAGAGAGAGAGAGAGAAAGAAAGACAGGGAGAGAGTGTGGTTGAGAACAATATGAGCGAGAAAAAGCTTTATTGAGAGTGTAAGAGACAGAAAGAGACAGAGAGTCAGTCTAACATTCTGTTAGCGTGTTCCATTTGCGCCCAGTCCACAGTGCCCCTCTGTCCCCCTATAACCCATGCTCCCTATTAGCATGGTGGTCCTACAGAGGAGAAAGCTGGTTATTCACAGAGCCAGGCCACAGACAACAGCAGCCGTCACACCAGAACAGGGCTCTGTATAAATAGAGGGGGGCCACTGGCCTCTGGAGGGGACCATTGCCACCATCGCGTGACTCTGAACACAGTCCAGAGAGGCCCAACAGTCACAATCTGCCCTCAGGGTTGAACCCCAATTTGTATGAATTGAGGAGAAGTATGAATAGTGGCTTGCCTGGTTTCCTGAGAGTCTTTTCCGTTTCTGTTTGGGCTAACTCGTTGTTGAATGTAGAAGCAGTCAGGCAGCCTGGCTAGGTAAATGGCTACACCGAATATAGACACTTAAAAAGAAAAGAGAGAGAAAACAAAGAGATAGAAAGAGAGACAGAAAAGAGAGACTGATTGACAGAGGTAGTCTGTGTTGTCTTAAGAGAAATGGGCGCAGAGAGAGGAGAAAGAGAGAATGAGAGAGATGATAGCCTACCATCTCTCCTGGCTGCTGTCCAGACAATGATGTCATGTTTAATGACCTCACCATGCAGTGTCATCATCGCCCCCCTTGTGCACCACTTTAGGTGCACCACAGCCCAAAGTGTCTGTCTCTTAACCACCGACATTACTGTGCTACCATATGTCTCCATTGCCCAACACCGTGTGTAATGCCCACTAATCTTAATGGCTTCAATGGCATGGCCTATTAACTTGGTGTTAGCTAATTAGCTTGTTTACCCCAAGGCTAGGGAAAGGCAACCATGTGATCAGGGCAGCTTTGAAGTCATTCTATTACAATATCTCTGAAGAAGCTACTAACACCATGGATGAGTGAATCATTCACTGTACATGGAGGCGTAGGTGGACGCTCTCTCTCCACCTCTCTCTCTCTCTCTCTCTCTGACGCTGGCCCGATGTCTTCATCTTCAGGGAAAGCTAGTAACGCGCCGTGACAGTAGCTGTCTGAGAGGAACTACGGGAGGCCTTCCTTTTTATATTKTCTTTAAAAGAAAAATCATATTTTTTCTCGCTCTCTCTTTATGTGTGCGAGAGAACAAAGGGAGTCTTTATCATGAGAGTCGGTTAGAGAGGCTGGGAACTCCAAATATAGAAATAGAACCAATAGAAGTGTACACAGTTCTAAAATGCACATGATTGTTAATTTAAGTGTTTAAAGTACTTTTTTWAAATAGCAAATAAACCAAATTCATAGCAATATTATTATAGCCATATAGCCAACAGCTCAACTAGAAAACAAACCATTTCCACAATACAACAGTCTGTTGATCTGTGTACCCAGCCAGCCTGCTGCTGCTGGTTTCTAGTGGATGATGGAGTAGTAGTAGAAGTTAATTAAAGGACAGGCGTCATTCCCTCCCTCCTTCCCTCACACCGCTCAGTCCTGTGGGCGCRAGGGAAATAACAGGCCTCTCTCTCTCTCTTCACTGCTTTCAGAGCCCAGGGCCTCGTCTCAATCGCGAAAGTCGCTCCCTTTCCTCCTATGCCCTCTATCCTCCGTCACTTCCCTTCAAGTAAGTTAGCGATAGGTCCACCTAGCTGAGGCTATACTGCAATTCACCTATTTGTTTTAGCCAGATCTGTGACAAGAAGTGAGCAAGGGCAGAGAGCAGAGTGGAGGGGGAAACTCTTTGGCATTGAAAGGCAGGCAGCCCTTGGTCGGCTCCATTGGCCGGTGCCCAAAAAAGTGGCAGACAGGCCACAAACTTCCCTAGACAGCCCCGCTTTCCAACCCTCCCCACCGCCCACCCCGCAACAAAAGAGCCAGCATCACCATATTCCTCTAGGATTGGGCGTGTCCAGAGAAGGGAAAAACAACAGTTGAATCTGAGTGCTGTTAAACTCTACATTCACCCTGATTATAATCTCTGGCTTTGCTGTTTGTTTGTTTTCAAACCCACCAAGGTTTACATTAGGAGCTCTGAAGTGTGGAAAATGCCTGCCAAGACCAAGACAGAGCTAAAAGAATAACCCACCAAAACATCCCTGCACGGTTGATGACCTGTCTTCTTGAGATGCATGGTGAATCTATAATACTGCAGTATACACTGTTTCATGCTTCATTCTGACTAACAGATCAACATGGTTTATTTAAGTGGAAAAGCAACTTTGAATTGATAACCATTCAAATGAATGTCAGGTGGAAAAACACACAGATGTAGTTTACTTTACAAAGTCCTCCTCCGGATTGTAAGCTCCCCTTTGGCAGGAGAAAGTCATGATGTCATCACAGGGTATTCCCTTCTTCACTCAACCAAATATAGGCAGGAAGAATGGCCTACTGTAGTTTTAGGAAAGAATGCAGGGTGATCCAGTGTGTGTGTGTGTGTGTATGTGTGTCCATTCATAACGATGGGCCCGTGTCTAATGTCACCTCAACATTCTGCCAAGGAAAGAATGGAAAGCGTAAATGGAATGTCTGGTATTCTCTAAGTCATCACAGAGGTATTTCCTCTCTCATACCTAAAGACTGGCCTGTTTTTCTGACCCCCAACCTTTACAGTAAATGTTTTGTAGAACTGGCTGTCGTTTGTGGAACTATTTCCATTATTTTTTATTTTGTTTCATGATGGATCAAAGGTATGTGATCTGTGACTTGTAGTACTGAACAACATCCTTATTTTGAAAGAACAGAACACATTTCCTTTGATATTTCCTTTGGAAAAACAGGCCAGCGTCAATTTGTGACTTACAACCAAAAAACTAAATGAATGCTGACATAAGCCCTCAGCACATTTCCAAAAGGCTTGGTGAGTTACAGTACGTGAAGGTTTCCATGTTTCCTTAGCATTTAAAGTAACTGTGGAGTGAAAATCAAAAAGTTCATATTCTGTTAACTCATACCCAAATAATGTTGTTGACTTTTCCTATACATGTATTTGTGGCCAAAGCATAAATTGGAGAAAAAAACACTTCAAAAACACCTCAAACTTGTATCTCAAACAGAACATTTAAAAAATGCTTGCTATTTCCTCATAGAACATGATGTCATATTGGCTCATTGGCTGAGCTGGCATATACGCCCACACCATTCTGTTGTTGGGGTACCCCCTCACCATTCTGTTGTTGGGGTACCCCCTCACCATTCAAACACATCAAATATTTTAACATACTTCATTACAATTGTTTGAAAGGAAAACGATTTCACTCATATTGTAGTTCATTTTAGGTCATATTGCATAGAAATCTGGAAACACTTTACAGCTACTTTAAGGAGAGAAGATCATCAAAGATGGGCTTTGTTAGATTAACTATCTCACGCTACATTTTACAAACTGCCTCGGTAATTATTGTTTTCAACAAACTCTTCCATGTCTCTTCTTACATAAACTGTTCTCAACCGCAATTACGACTTGCAGCAAACATATCCAAAAAGCCTCTGAGGAAAGCGGCAGGGAGAAATTAGAAACCTAGAATACGACACTGTTAGAAAACAGCCACATATAAAATTAAATCAGTTAGTCTTCTGGGCCTCTTGGAAGACATGTTACTGGTTAAGTCTCACGTCACCTAAGAGCAACAGGTCACAATACCCTGTCTGTATATCAGTGGTATGTGTGTTGTGTGTGTGTGTGCATGTGTGTATGAGTGGTTATTGGGGTCTCAGTGAGTCACACTAACCTGCAATGTCTAATGAGACATGACCCACACATCCTGCCGTTCATTCCGACTGTCTCCGTTTGGGTCGCAGTCTGGGGTCTTTAAGCCTGTATTTCTCCATTCATTCCTCAACCTCGGAATTCATTACTGACTGTCTTACGTTTCTGACCGCAAGAACGTAAGACAGTCAAACAGGAATACAATCACCTCAGCATTCTGATTAGGTCATTCCCAACAATTAACTGCTCCTGGTGTGATGACACAGAGCCACAAAGCATCCCAGGAATGTCCTCGCCCAAATATACTGAACAAAAATGTAAACGCAACATGTAACAATTTCAAAGATTTTACTGAGTTACAGTTCATATGAGGAAATCAGTCAATTGAGAAAAAATTTGGCGGGCCCTAATCTATGGATTTCACTTGACTGGGAATACAGATAGGCATCTGTTGGTCACAGATACCTTAAAAAATGGTCCTCAGGATCTGGTCACAAGAGGCACCTGTGTAATGATCATGCTGTTTAATCATTAATCAGCTTCTTGATATGCCACACCTGTCAGGTGGATAGATTCTCTTGGCAAAGTTTGAGAGAAATAAGCTTTTTGTGCATATGGAACATTTCTGGGATCTTTTATTTCAGCTCATGAAACATGGGACCAACACTTTACATGCTGCGTTTATATTTTTGTTCAGTATATATATGGCACAATTAAGCGTGGTTAGTTAGCACTGTTGTCTAAATTAGTTTAACTGACCCCTGGTGTATATACTGTGAATGTCTGAATGAGCATCCTTTGTGACAAATGCACTGGGAGAGAAATTACATTCAGTCTGTGGCAGACAAAGAGAAGGGAGAATGTTTATCTGCTAATATAGGGTAGTAGTGTTGGTATGATGTCCCAAGCTGGGCTTCATACACTGACTCAGTTTGACCTAAAAACCATGTGTTTGTTTGTGTGTGAGTGTGTATGCATTTGAAGGTTCTTTTGAGGTCTGAGGTTTTAATGGGAATGCCCCTGTAATTCACCCTGATCCCCAGAGTCTGAAATGATTAATGAGTCTAAAAACAGCTAATGAGATGAATACCGTCTATCAGTCTGCCTCAGTTTATCTTTCCCACTGCACTCTACAGAACAGGGTGACATCATCACGTCTCAGACTGAGAGAACTGACATTGATTATCTCCCTGGATGGCTGCTCTTTTATTCCCCAGTCATACATTTCATTGGTTCCTTTTACAACAGTTCAACATGGTTTTCAAATCAATATGGGTGTTTTGAAGCAATTCAATGCTTATCAAAACAGAAGATGAGCCATGAGTGTATATTATAGAACTAATGGGATGAATACTGGACCWATATTGTCATAGCATTTATTACACTCATTCTATAGGATGATATCATCACTTTGCAGACTGACTGAGTGAAAAGAAAATGTATCATCTCACTGACTTTTGTTAATCTGCTGAATGAGACAATGAGTCCCTCAGGGTGATTGGTATAGACAAGGTTATCAATCACTCTGATTGGAAAATTGGATTGTGTGACAGGCATTGTAGTGCAGAGAGTGAGTTTTCCGACTGGTGGACCGGGGTCTACTGGTGGACCGGGTCTGGTCTCCTGTATCACAGATGTCTTTGGGGTCAGCATAGAAACCATTATTTGTTGTAAGGTCACAAAAAAAAATCATGATTGCAACAAAGGTTCATGATTGCAGAGACCTTGAGCTACCGTTGCTGGATTCTTAAACACAGAGATACACATTGAGGCTTCTTGTCACGTCCTCCGTTGACATGGAATTCTCTTGTAAGCGTATAACGTTGTCATGACAACACAGATACTAGGCTCAGTATCGGTTGGTAAAGACAGTGTTGAGAGAGCTGAGAGGTCAGAAGTGAAGTGACGAGTGATTGTCTCATCATCTCGTCCCCAGTGGTGTGTTTTGTCTGTTGTACAGTAGTAGACTAAACAAAGACTGAGACCAGTGAGTCCCTAGAGACCTGGGCTGGGAGTTCGTTCAAGGCAGGGATCTGWRCTTGCAGTTGCTTTGGGAAAACAAAGTGCTATAAGAGTCATAAAGTTTTGCTTGGCTAGCAATGGTAGTGTACTCGACTAAAAATAAGGAACTACTACTGTTAATACACGACAACAAACGGAAAACCCCCTCAGTGAAACTTGACTCACTGATTCCCTTGTAGTCTATTCTAAATCCTCATCTAAATGAACCGTCTCTAGCTGTTTCATGTCCATTAGATAATTCCCCTCAACAGGGCCAAAGTCCTAAGCGATATAAGCATAAGCGACATAAGCGGTTGCTTAGGGCCCCCGGGGTCTCCACTTACTATTGAATATACTAAGAATACAGCAGGTGCAATTTGGAAATGTAGTTGTGCATCAGCAGTTTTTCTCTTGCTACTGTATGTCAGTCACTCCATTAGCCATGTCAGCTAACAATGATTTGAATGGTATCTAAACTTGTAGTAAGTCATGGCCGAATACCGACAGGGGACACAGAGCACGTGCCCATGGGCCCTGACCTCCAGGAGGCCCCATTAATTTTGTTATTCATTCTCACTCAGATATCATGTTAGCATGGCATAAGTCATAAAAAAATTGTGGAATTGCAGGAAATTTGCTTTAAAACTGCAACCATTTCTTTCCACTCCATGGCAAATGGGTAGAATTGCATGAAATGTGTTATAAAAATGCTAAGTTTTCTCTACATCCCATGGGAAATGGGTAGAATTGCATGTAATCTGTTATAAAACTGCAACATTTTCTCTACACCCATGGCAAAATGTGTAGAATTGAAAGAAATTAAATCTAAAACTTACCAAATCTCGCTTAGGGCCCGCAAAAGGCTAGAACCGGCCCTGCCCCTCAATAAGTGAAGGTGAGACTGACAAACTGATGGCGTCAGGGTGTTCTGTATCTGTATGAGGTCATCATGAAGCCTGGAGGCGGTTTGGGTTTTATGGATTTCTGCCCTGTCATGCTCCCTCCACTTCCATCTGACATGATCAAGATCTAATGAGAATGAATGTGATTCCTTCCATATGACATAATCCAGATCTAATGAGAATGAATGTTATTCCTTCCTAAAAGCGTACACTGACTCTGTACTAGCCTTACTACCCTCCAGCTAAAGATAGGGAGAGAGATGAGAGAGAGAGATGGAAAGAGAGAGCTAGATGAGAGAGAGAGGTGGAAGGAGAGAGATGGTGAGAGATGGAAGAAGAGAGAGAGAGATGGAGAGAGAGCGAGTGAGAGAGATGAGAAGAGAGAGAGATGGAAAGAGAGAGAGAGATGAAAAGATGGAGCCCTTTGAATTGAATTGAGAGAGACAGCCCAATTCTGATATTTTTTGCACTAATTGGTCTTTTGACCAATCAAACCAGATATTTTCACATCAGCTCTGAAAAAGAGCTGATCTGATTAGTCAAAAGACCAATTAGTGAGAAAAAAAAAATCTGAATTGGGTACCTTTGTGAACGGCGCCTTAGAGGAGTGATGGAGGAAGGGGAGAGAGGCATGAGGGCATGAGGGGTTGAGGTGTGCGGCTGATCAAATGACCATCTCTGGGTTATAAATCAAATCATTATTAAGTCTCTCTGGAGGGTACACAAGAAGCAGGCACATCATTTCTTGGACTGCTTCTGTGGGGTAAAAAGCAGATCCCAATCAGTCACATATTCACACATGCCAAAGTCACCCTGCAAGAATGACATCATGGACGAAAACCCACTAGTCAATTCAGTCCCCCAGTCCCCCACCCCCACCCACACACAGCTATACGCTCTGTGTGCACACCCACACACACATAGCTATACGCTCTGTGTGCAGCAACCATGGCAACCAACATCTAAGCCATGACATCACCCTTCCCACCCCAGGAGAGGAGAAGGTGACTCGTGACTTGTCCGTCAGTCGGTGACTCTCTTCCCGGGGATTTCACTCAGCAAGACGTAGAAACTCGATAACGGTACCGAAACTGCCAGGACGTTTCAACAACCCTCTATGTGATTTACAGTGCTAACACTAAACTACCAAAACAGACCATGTTACAGGTCCAATCAGCTGTCAGGGCCTACCTAGAACCATATCAGACCAAGGGGGGAAATTCCCTCTGACCACCACCTACCGCGCACTGTCTAGCACCTCCACAGTCCTATGCTGCTGTGGGACAGATTCTTGAGCCTTACAGTTTTCCCACAATGGTGAGTCACTGCATGTCTCTCCTGCTATCACAAAGGTTCTGTCTGGAGCCATTCAAATGGACATAGACACAGTATACACACATCACATCACTCCATACAGGTGCAGGGTTTAGAGAATATCATTTGAAAAGAAAGGATACTTTTTGTAATACTTCCAGAGTTGCAGTAAAGATTGGATCAGAGTTCAGAAGGCATTAACGTCATTTAGCAGACAACCCTAATCGCTCTGGTTATTAAGAGTAAGTGCCTTGCTCAAGGGCACATTGTTCGCCCTGTTGATGGCTCAGGAATTCGAACCAGCAATCTTTCGGTTACTGGCCCAACACTCTTAACCACTAGGCTACCTGCCAGGCTACATTGTCTTCAATTAGCCACAACTGGTAATAACTGAAATTCAGATTACAGARGATGACTCAATGGATGAATTAATTATTGAATGAATCATCTTGCACTTTATCTAGAACTCCTAGGAAACAATGGAGACATGCTAGAGTGMAACGAGTGGGTTGGGGGTCCATACATCCTGGGACAACCTCTAAAGCCAGACTGCAGACTGCTCCAGACACCCACGCACCACATGGTGGGCCCTGACCCAAGCCCTGACTCCTGACTCAGCCGRCTAGGACCGTCTGAGACCCTGAGAACAGGATGTGTCACAAGCTTAGAGTTTTGTATGTGCCCGTGTAATGGAGTCCACCCATGAACAGTCGACCCAGTATTAGAACTCACGTTCACAACTATATTTGATAGGGCTGTCGACTAACTTACTTTAATGCAGTATCTATCTACAGTGTAGTATGTATGTAGTACTATAAAAAAAAAACATGCCTAACTATAAAACATTTTTACAACTTGTAGCCTTTTAAAAACCACTATTTCTTAAGAGCAGTGATCTTCAATCCTGGTCCTGGGATCCACAAAGTCTAAACAAGGGCTATAGGGCTTGATGTATAACACCATGGAACACAATGAAAATCCATTTTAACCATTGTAATAAAATAATCTGTTACCTTCTAACAGGATGGCAGCACACTCCCCGCCTGGTATAATGAAATTGCGCCACTATGAAATAAAACATATCAAGAAACAAATAATGTCCTTCTTTCTATTTTTATCTTTTGTCTCTAGGATGATTCAGAAAGAAGAACAACAATCTCTGAGATTGGTCTCAGAAACACCTTTTTTAGTTCTACTTTTAGTTCTACACCAGACAATTTTTAGTTCTACTTTCCTAACCTTTTTGTCAGTACTGGGAAAGGTTTTGACCACAAGRCCGACTGGCCAGACATTTCTTCAATAAGACAACATCTCCTACTTTTACATTTGGCTTTTCTGCTGTCCATTTTCTGCGTCTCTGCAGCTGGTGTTGTCCGCACCATCATGGAAGGATCTGGCAACATGAATGAGTCGTACTGTGGCTCGATTGAGAGCTTTCCAGCTTGAGAACCTCTCAAAGCGATGAGAGCCACGTTGAGCTCCAGAAACCTTAGTGGCGAAGACAGTGACGTCTGGTCGAATCTCTGCGTCTGCGTGTGGCTCTACAAGGTCAAAACTTATGTTCTCAGTCTCACTTGAGTTTGTTTGGGTCAGGAAAGGTGAACCCGAGAACCAACTGGTGTGCTTTAAGAGTGCAGCAAGTATAGGCCTGGTTGCATGGTCTGCTGGATTGCTGTCAGTGTTTACATAACACCACTGATCTGGATGGGTAGAKTTCCTGATGCGAGTTACCCTATTGGCAACATACACATAGWAWSWTWMMMRMKSYTTYRYMKRYRAARSMKYKKKWAWSWTWCTGTCTGTGTAGAACTTTGCCGCATTTACATCAATGTCCATTTRGTCTCTGATCAGTTCATACATCTCAACAGCTAGCACAGCCGCACACAGTTCTAGGCGTGGGATAGTGTGGGCCGGACGAGGGGCCAATTTTGATTTCCCCATGACAAATCCAACATGGCACTGACCTTCCGAGTCAATAACTCTCAGGTATGCTACCGCTCCTATGGCTACTGTAGAGGCATCCGAGAAGATGTGTAMCTCTCTTCTTTGAGTGGTAGACAAAGAGACTGGGATTTAAGTCCGCTGAATATACATCCATCAAAGATTCCTTCCACATTTTCCACTCCTCTTCTTTTTCTGTGGGAAYATCAGAAGAGAGTTCTCTGATTAAGGCWTTACCTTGCATTGTTATTGGAGCCACGAACCCAAGGGGGTCATAAAGYCTATTCACTGTGGACAGGARGCRTCTCCGCGTAAAAGGCTTCTCATTGTGGGACACCTGGAATGAGAAGCTGTCTGTTTCCAGGTTCCAGGAAAGTCCTAGACTCRGTTGAAAGGGGAGAGGATCCACMCCTAGGTCCAGATCTTTTAAGTCTTTTGCACTGTCCTCCATAGGGAAGGCTTCCATAACTGTTTTGCTATTGGATGCAATCTTGTGTAGTTTCATGTTGGACTCCGCCAACATTGCTTATGTTTTTCTTAGAATGTTGATAGCTTCTTCTGTAGTAGCTACTGATGTCAGCCCATCATCGACGTAGAAGTTCCTCACTACATATTGCTTGGGTTCTGARCCGTGTTCCTTCTCACCCTGCAGAGCTGCTCGTCTCATGCAGTAGATGGCTACGGCTGGTGAGGGGCTGTTCCCAAATACATGGACTTTCATCCTGTACTCAGTTATGTTTCTATCTGGGTTGTTGTCTTCATACCAGAAAAACCTGAAGTAATCTGTGATCCTCACYTACACCAAAACAGTAATACATTTGTTGCACATCTGCCATTAGTGCAATGCAATCCTTGCGGAAGTGCATTAGGACACCCAAGAGTGTGTTGTTTAAGTCTGGACCACTGAGCAAAACATCGTTAAGTGACACGCCTTGACACTTAGCACTGGAGTCAAATACTACTCTTATTTGTTCAGTTTTTTTGTGGATGGTAAACACCAAATATGGGCAGATACCAGCGTTCTTTGTCTCCCTCTAGTGGCGGGGAAGGTTCGGCTTGGTCGTTATCCAGCATCTTTTGCATGAAGTCAATAAAATGACGCTTCATGTCAGGCTTTTTGTCTAAAGTCCTGCGAAGTCCTCCCTGTTATTAGGAAGGCGACGTCTAGTGGGGCGAAAGGGTAGTGGAGCCACCCAGTTGTTTCCATCATCCTGGAAAACCTGTTTGTCCATAATGTCCAAYAAGGCTTTGTCCTCCACTGATGGTGCTGGTTTATCATCGTCTMGTGTTTTGTCGAACACGGAACATTCCAGGCTGTCTGTGTTCACAGTTGTGCTRGGATCTCTCGYGTGCACTGTAGAGGGAGAGATGTGTTTCTGAGCTARGCTGRTGTAGTTCTCTTTTACCTGGATGATGTCAGGGCAAGGGCTCAGATAGGATGTGCSACCATTTTGAAGTATGTTTGTCCTGAACACGTTAACATTGGCTGGTCGGTGAGCCGTTCCCAGACAGACCTCACCCACGATGACCCACCCGAGGTCGAGTCGCTGTGCATAAGGAGTGTTGTGGGGCCCATTGATTTCCTCTCGTACCTTGTGTACCCTTAAGATGTCTCYTCCTAAGAGCAGGAGGATGGGAGCGTCTGGGTCCACAGCTGGAATTTTGTCCATAACTGGTTGCAGATGGGGATGATGATGATACGCAATGTCGGGGGAGGGAATCTCCATCCTATCGTCTGGCATCATATCACACTCTATCAGAGTAGGTAGAGTGACCTGCATGTGCCCATCTATAGACTCCACCATGAAGTTGACGGCTCTCCTGCCTGAAGTCTCTGTTACCCCAGAACAGGTCTTCATGGTGTATGGAGCAGAGTTGTCATTGATGTTGAAGAGATTGAAAAACTCTGTCTTGGCCAGAGATTTGTTGCTCTGTTCATCAAGCACTACAAACATTTTGACAGCTTTCTCTCTTTTCCCAGCTGGATAAACTTGATTGACACATTACAGTCTTTAGCTCTCTTTAGCTGAGTTGACCCACAACATCGGAAACAAATGCCATTCTCTTTGAGATATGATTTGCGCTCCTCTAGAGTTTTGTATCTAAACCCCCGACACTTTTTAAGAAGATGAGGCTTGTTATGTATTGGGCAGTGATGGTCAGGGCTTTCAACCTTTGTCTTACTGGGTTTGGTTTGGTGGTCTGAGGGCTCAGATGACACATCTGTTTTGTATACAGTCACAGGTGTCTTGCTGGTGTACCTGACAGGTTTCTCACTTTTCATAGACACCTGGTTAGTTGAGGTGTAGAGGGTGAAACTGGGGTCGTTTCTAGTTTTCGCCTGGTTCCTGATGAATCTCGAGAAGAACGAGAATGGTGGGAATGCTACCCGATAGTCGTCCTTGTATTTGGATCCCTGTGCAATCCATTTTTCTTGTAAACTGAATGGAAGTTTCTCTACTATAGGGTTTACCCCTGAGATGTGTCCAGATAAGCGAGGCCTGGAAGGTACCCTTCTACTTTAGCACACTCCAGTTCGAGAAGAATGTCACCTAGTTCTC
Organism: Salvelinus sp. IW2-2015; assembly: GCF_002910315.2. Lineage (NCBI taxonomy): Eukaryota > Metazoa > Chordata > Actinopteri > Salmoniformes > Salmonidae > Salvelinus > Salvelinus sp. IW2-2015. Next base: position 19,089 of record NW_019944780.1, on the reverse strand, counting down.
TTAGTTTGTGATTGTCTTTGTTAGCTAGTTTTGGAAAATCATCCATTTTCTTCAACAGTGCATTCTCGATCACTTCGGGTGTACCATAGCACTCTRCTAGTCGTTGCCAGACCATGTTAAGCCCTGCTGTTGGGTTGAAAATATGGACAGATCTAATTATCTTTGCTTGCTCAGACGACTCTGCCCCTAGCCACTTGGTAATTAGATCTAACTCTTCCCTGGCTGATAAATTCAAGTCTCTGGTCGCATTGAGAAAGGATGCTTTCCATGCCCAATCATTTTCAGGGCGATTATCAAACTTCAGGAGTCCGGAACTCACCATCTCACGGCGTAGGAGGTACTTGATGAGGTCTGGTGCCACTTGTGACTCAGGGACGCTTTGTGTGTGTGACTGGAAGTGGGCTTGTTTTCCATTTCCACCATGCTGCTGTTCATATCTTTTGAACGTTGAGTCTCTGCTCATGCTCTGTTGTTTGCTACTTTCTGGATTATGGCATGTAGCTGGGTCAACACTAAGCTCTTGTTTCTCTACTTCAAATGGAAGTWCAGCAAAGTAGGGCCTAGCATGTTGTTGCACATATTCACAGGTACACTGGACTGGACTTAAGGGCTGTGTCCTTGTGTCTAGTTCTTTGCGAAGCTCTCTGTGTTCTGATTCTACAGCTTCTTCAAGGGCTGCAGCTTCAGCCAATGCAGCAGCASCTGTTCTCTCAAATTGGAGAACATATAAACTTGCATCGAGGTCAGCTTTTTGCTTCATCACAGAAGCTTCCTTCTCAGCATAGGAGACTTGTGCACGCGCTGCGTCCGCCTTGGCGCGTGCTTTGATGGCTGCAGAACTCACCGTTGAGGATCTGCTTGACTGTTTTGATGACCTTGATCTTGTAGARTGAGACTTGGTCCCAATGTGCTGAAGAGGCTCATCCATCTCTCTCTGTGAACACCTGGCTCTGGTTGTTGCATCACAGACTGTTGGTCTTCCCTAGGAACAGAGGCTTTGTTGGCTGATGTGCAGTTATTCTTGTGCTTGAGCCCYCCGTGATGATGTTTTTTCACTATTCTGCCCTTGAYTTGCGTTCCCATGCAAATCTAGACAGATAGCTAACAACTAAGTATTCAATAAAACTCCCACMGCGTGACTTTTCTTGAATGAATATATTGAAAACGTTTATGTTGTGAAACTGCAAAATACAGAAAAGAATATACTTTAGTATTCAATTCKCACCGACATACTGTAGCTGTACATTATACATTTGAAGTAGCATGAATACAAAGCACGTGCTAAGGTACCATGCATCTGGCATGATGCCAAACCATATAGCTAATTGTTACTCATATGGTAATTGGCTAACTCCTTTCATTACTCTAATAATGTACAACCATCTCTGTAGAATAACAAAGCATATTACACTAGAAACAGTAACAAAACTACAGTATTGTATATTTTACAATTAGTTTGCATGACACACGAGCAAAGTAATACAGCTGACGGCATACATGAAAGGCATTGCAATTTGTGTGAGTAAATGCAACCAGCKAACATTGATATGTAAGCAACTCAATCAATAACAAGACTTTCATCACTAGCTAAATGCTTGAATCGAACTTACAAACAAATATTTTCCGAGGCTGAAGCGTGACAAGAAATAACTACACTGAAAGACCTTACGTTGTTTTTAGCTGCTTCTATGCGTGCAGAACGAATTATCTACTTCCTGTTTGTGTACAGTCTTTCTAAGTACCAGAAAGCTCCACTAGGGGGCGAATAATACCATGGAACACAATGAAAATCCATTTTAACCATTGTAATAAAATAATCTGTTACCTTCTAACAGGATGGCAGCACACCCACTATGATTTATTTGCTCCCATTGGAAACGACAGGCTCTGGTCTATCTTGGGTTAGTTATAAAAAATATTTGGTAGAGGCGTCCGCATARATAGGTTTGGTTTGCGCCTAGCAGAACTCAGGTAGGCGAACATCTCTGCTCGCATACTCCCTAAGACCTTTGTTTGAAAAAAAAAGAAAAAGCGGCAATATTACTTTTGTTTGTCGCTCGTGTCATCATAGCAACAACATAGCCAGTACAGTTCCTCAAAATAGCTTAAATTAATTAAGATAAATCAAGAAATTTGTAATAAATTGACATTTTTTTATGTCTATTTACATCTAGATGTTTGGTGCAGTATTTCTCAAGTGAAAAAATGTGCATGAAAACTAGACTGATGGGCTCTTGCCACAGATGATTTGTTTACATCGTAGTTTAGGATAACTAATGTGGACTAATCCACATAAATAGAAGCATTGTTTCCTCAAAATGTTTTTGCCACTGAGCAAATTTCAACTTCCAGCTCGAGTTTACTGTCAACACTGAGGCTGTACCCGCTTTAAGTTACAGTTTCAGACAGTGTTCAAGTAAGCTACTGTGGCTATTTGATCATAATATAGGCCTACCAGTGTGTATTACCATCAAAAACAACTGAGAAAATGCATTCCATAACAGTTTAACTTGGAAATGGCTGTTCTATCATTCAGCCTACGGTAGCAGCCAATGTGTTGTGTTCAATGTAGGCCTACATTCCACGAGACCTTTGGGGGAAAAAATCAGGGTTTGACATTAACCTGTTTATCCACTTGTCCTTCAGACAAGGAGGTGACTGAAAGGGTTCGTGTTGTTTGATGCAAGAAACCACTTTACAAAATAAAATGCATTATTATTGACATACCATTATTACAGAATCGGCTACACTGCGCCTTTAAGACAAAAAAAGCTCTAGATTTTCTTTCAAATACGTCTAGAAATGTACACGTTTTGTGCTCTTTTAGGAAGCAATCACTCCATTGCTGACTACAAATGATCTATAACTGGTCTTAATTTATGATTAGGCATAATGTTAGCAATGTGGTTATGGTTAGGTTCAAAATCCCATTTTAAGAAGAGAAATTGTAGAAATAGGGAGCCTTAGAACTTTGTGGCTGTGGTAACTAGTGACGACCGTTTAGAAACTCTGGTAAGAGCAGACAAGGAATGTTAATTGTATAATCTTTGTTTGTTCTTTCTATATTTGACATTTTGAATTGCTTTACAATTTAAAAAATAAAGGTTAGGATAACGTACGTGTCAGGTTAGGATAATTAACGGTTAAAGTTAGGAAAAGGGTTAGGCTTAGCTACAATGCTACAGTTGTCAACAACTGTTGTCTCGACATAAAAGAAACGGTCACAGACCAATGGCTTGCATCAATTGGTGTAACTTGATATCAAGAAACACCTATATCAGAAAACGCCCCTAATTGCGGTCTGCAATTATACCCTTCACGAAACAAAAGACCAAAACGTCACAAAAACGTCTTCATAATATATCCGTGAACTGTTTCGACTGGGAAGCGTATGGTAAGCTTTTACGTCTAGCCAACATGAGTCAGTCATAACAAATGCAGTGTTTTTTTAACATATACTAAATACTTTGATATCCATACCATACAATATTGTTTTCTCATTCATAATCATTTTTATTCTAATCTCTAGCCTATCAACCAAATAGAAATATATCATTTTTTTTGGTCAAATTATGAAAACCAGCAGATGCACACCATCACTCACCAAGAAATTTGAATTTCATATAAGGGATAAAACACTCATTTTAGGACGCAGAAATGTCCTCAAATCCTGAAACGAACTATGACTGATTTCGACGTCGACTGAGTATTTGGGTTAGAATATCGATTAGCTGCGTAATGACACTTTCACGCGCYTTTTCTGCTATTGTGCGGGCCGCTGCTGACGAATCTTGGTTGGTTGTCACTTGTTTTTCTAGTCCAAATTTACTGGGCCTACTAATCGCTGTTTGGTGAAAGCGCACATTCTGTAGCAACTTCAGTGCTTCTGTTTGGTGCTCCATGGGACTGTACTGCAACGTCGCTGTCTCCATTTGGGCCCCTCTCTGTGTCGCTGCCTGTAGCGCTGTAGCACTCGGGAGCACCTAGGTGCGCTTAAGTTACAAGAGTCTCCACCTCTCCCACTCACGAGTCAATTGTTGTGCTATCGCTGGTATTTGTGGTAATTAAATGTTAATGACAGCCACTTTCCCAACATACACACACATACATAGACACACACACACACCACATGACCATTTTTCTCAACTGTTAACTGTTTACTTTAGTCAGCAAAAAGGGCCACAGGGAGTTGGAAAATGAGGAACCAGACCTAAAGTAAACACGTCTAAGAACACCCCAACTGTACAAGGTTTAGACTATATAAGATCACACATCAACACCTCCTTATGCAGATTACAGTTACTGTGTACTCATGATTAGCATCTGGAAAGGCTGAGAGGAGAGAAATMAGACTTTCCTTGCTGTTGTCTAGCAGATCCCAAACTATAAAATTTAAAACAAATAAATGTAAACTTTATTTAACTAGGCAAGCCAGTTAAGAACAAATTCTTATTTACAATGACGGCCCACCCCGGCCAAACCCGGACGACGCTGGGCCAAATGTGTGCCGCCCTATGGGACTCCCAATCACGGCCGGATGTGATACAGCTTGCAATTGAACCAGGGACTGTAGTGACACCTTTTACACTGAGATGCAGTGCCTTAGACCGCTGCGCCACTCGGGAGCCCAAAACTACAGCATCTCTATTCAATAGATCCGTCTCTGCTATCTTTCTGCTATCGAATACAAGCCTGGGGGGCTTGTATTAGCTATGGCAGAGTTCTGGTGTTGACATCAGCTGCACATGGAGCTTGTCGTTTCTATAATGGCTGCTACCTTTCCTCGTCTCTTATTTCATTTACACTCATTTGAAGGCCCAGGAAAGTGCTAATGAGGGAAAATCAATGAGGCACCGACAGGGTGTCCCCACCCCATGGCAACCCCAGGTGTCCCCCAGCAGGCGGKAGTCACGACAACAACACAGAGCTCACCCAGGAGTCTCCCACAGATTGAATCAACCTGTTTATAATATCTAAACATCATTTTGTCAATGTGGTTACAATGTTGAATCAACGTGGAGACCATTGGATCATCAACAAAAATTTGAGATACCGATTTATCACTTTTTGTCTACAGTATTTATAAAACTTCCCACTGGGCACACAGTGGTTTAATCAATGTTGTTTCCACGTCATTTCAATGAAATTACATTGAACCAGCATTGAATAGACATTGAATTGACATCTGTGCCCAGTGGGTTAGTAAGCATGTGTAGAAACATTGTTGATTCTTTGAAAACTGTCAGAYCTAGCATGCCTTTGTGGAGTTCAACATTTCATTTTCTAAATGGTCTCAGATTTTCAAATGATGTGCTTCCAAATGGGGTCCAACACATACTTAGAGCAGTCGGCAGAATCGTGAGTTCACATCGTTGAGGTAGCCCTTTTGAAAAGGTGTAGTGTCTCCCAGAAAAGGTGTGTKTTCGTTGGTGAGGTCACTGGAAGAAGAAGCAGATGCCGTGGTTTGGCCATTCGTTTCCTCCTTTCTCACACTGTCTGGTTCTTCTGTGTCGAAATGGGACAAGAAAGACTCCTTTATCTGGCTGTATCATATGAAACTGAATCGTTCATATCTTCTGATATGTAATGAAGGCTGTATAACTTGTCCAATAATAAACACATTTTGTTGTTTAATAACCTTTTTTTTCTCTCTACTAGCTAGCAATTCGAACAAACCCAAATTGCCTCACCTCTCTCGCTCTCCGCCCCCTGTTGGTTGTCTCTGTACACGCAGGGCTCTCCTGTCCCTCTGGCCATGAAGGTGTCCTCAGACACACACAGGTTCTGCAGCAGGAAGTAGGTGGTCATCAGGCCTTTCCCCTTCACCTGGATCTCTCCTCTTTCCAGGATGTCAAAGCCCTTATCTTCCAGTGCACTGCAGATAGGTATAGTTAGAGAGAATCAGAACCAAGAACTAAGTTCTTCGGCCAACTTTATTGGCAAATCTGAATGGGAGCCATGTTGGCACTACCTGTATGTGAAGGGGCTGAGGTGTATGTGGTCAGGCAGTCCGTGACTCTCCATGCGGGAGGCAGTGTTGACCGTATCTCCAAACAGGCAGTATCGAGGCATCTTGTCCCCTACCACACCAGCCAGCACTGGACCTGTGTGCAGACCCACCCGAATCTGGTACACGCACGCCACACACACACACACCGCCACTTCAAATCACAATTCCATAGCTTCATTAAAGAACAGCTCATTTTGGACTATAAAGTCACCTGGATGGGTTGCCCAGTGATAGGGTTGGTCACTTCCCGGGCAGCGATACGCATACCCAGGGCAAAGTTGGCCACCCGCTCTGCATGGCTGTCAGCTGGAATGGGAACCCCACCCACCACCATGTAGGCGTCTCCAATAGTCTCCACCTGGAAGAGCCGAGGCGTTCATAGCACTCGTTGAAAGGTTGGCTACATCTCAATAATCTAAAGTATTTTCCTTCCCTTATCTCCTCTCCTTCATTCAACCTTTCATTTGCCCCTTCATGTACCTCTCTCTTTCTCTCTGTATACCTTGTACACGTCATGGACGCTGGTAAGGCGGTCGAACTTGGAGTACATGGAGTTGAGCATGTTGACGATCTGGATGGGCTCGCAGGCAGCACAGATATTGGTGAAGGTGACCACATCACTGAACAGGATGGTGCACACCTGGAACTCACCTGAAATAGAGGGAGAAAGGTGAAGCAGAGATGTTTGTAACGGCCATACTTTTCATTACACAGGTCTTCTAGCTCATTTGAAGATTTGAAGATAAAAGGCAGCAGATATGCTGGCCCTGTCTGGAGGACCAGGTAGATATGGAATTAGCCAGACATTGCCATCGTACCTGCTTCCACCCTCTTGCCCTCCTTCAGCTGGTTGGCTACGTGGCGTAGAGCAGAGTCTCCGTCTTCTTCTTCTCCGCCTCGAGGTGGCGTGAGAGGATCCTCAGCTCCTCCTATGAAATTACAACATGATAGACAAAGAGGATGAGAAAACAGTGAGATGAGAAACGGACAAAGAAGGAGAGATGTATGTGCCTTTTTGCGCTCCAGCTGATTGGACAGCTCCATCTCGGCCAGACGCTGTTGGTTAAGCAGGATGAGGTCCCGGGTGGTGTCGTGCTGGGCGATGTCGGAGATGTGCAGACCCCTCTCCTCCAACTCCTGCAGGCTGCGCAGCTTCGGYGAGCACAGGTACACCATACAGCCCAGAGACTCCATCCACACCATCTGACCTGGGTACAGGGGKGTTATTCAGTCATACCATMSACACYATGCAGAGCCAACCTGCACAATCAGACATCGGATCAGAGAAGGGGAGTTTGACTGAACCTCTGAGTTTGAGCATGGACTGATGCTGAGAGGCCAGTGGCACCATCTCCCGTCTGGTCTTCAGGACAAACTGGCTGTTAATGAACTTCCTGATGCTCTCGATGTTGAAGGTCACCTGCGGATGGACAATGCTGAAGTACTCATCCAGACGGATGTCCATCGTCTGCAGCCCAGGGACAAACTTCTGGATGTTAATCCCAGTCTGCTTCACCTTGAGCTGGGCACACACAGAGAAGAGTKCTGGTAACAATGTACCAATAGGACTAATAYCTGCTTAATTATCGTTTTGCATAAACTTAGAAAGATACAAGTTGCCTTACCTGTTTATCAAAGACAATGTGGAAAGGGAAGGCATTGCAGAATGCTTGTTCCTCCATCCACAGCTTATCTGGGTAGCAGGGTGTGAACGACTTCAGAAGGTTGTCTGTGGGGGGGGAGGACAGAAGCTTCTCAATCGTTCTCATTAGATGTACTCATATCAACATGATAGCGTTCAACAAACGTTGATTTTGGAGTGAACACTTAAAGGAAAAAAAGTGCCCAACCTTTTCCAAACATGACAACGCTCCTAACCATGTCCCAGCGTGATCTTTTCCCAGCAGGGCAGTGGGGCAGACTGGCACACCTGGCTCTCATCCTCTCCAATGCCTCTGCCTGATGCTGTTACCAGACCAGAGGAATACACCAGAGATCTCACACTGAACCCCTGGAGGCCACAGTGTCTGCTGGGTGTAGACTACTTTGCTCTTATTTTTTAACCCTCTAGACATAATTCTATTTTCATTCCATTATAAAACATGTAATAGTTAAACACTGCTACTTGACTCTTGTTTTGAATCATGACAAATTTAAATAAAAAATAAACTTCTCACCCTCATATCAATCTCCTCATCCTCCTTGGTTACCTCCTTGATCTCTCTTTGGGGCCGGAAATCCCTCTTTGACCCTCTGCTCCTCTGAGAGACCAGGAAGACCACATGCTCTTTCTTCCCTGTGCGCTCGTCTTCCTCTGATTGGTTAAGGATGGTCATGCWCACTTCGCTGTCAAAGAAGTCTTTGGCCACCGCCTCAATGATGCCTGCACAGAGAGAAAAGAGATAACCTCCTTYGATTAAAGGTACATTTTAGGTATGGATGATTACCGTACCTGGCACAATGTGATATAGGCCTTTCCTGTCCGAGTAGTAATGAAGCAACATCCTCCCATCATCGTTCTTCTCCACACGGAACGAGGGAGCGTTCATCTCCTGGAAGAAGGATATTTATTGCATACATCATCTTTTTTAAATTCTGGGCTCTAATGGATTGAAATACATAGTAGATAATCCATTGTAGAGGCCGTAAAGAGAAGGTCACCTGGTAGGAGAGAGCCAGGTAGCTGTGAAGGGCATCCAGGTTCTCAATGAATTCCACCAGGTTCCCCCCTAGCGTACGCAGCATGGTGTCGTACCCCGCCATCTTACGGAAGCTGAAGAAGTACTCTCCGAAAAGCTTCAGCACCACCTCAGAAGGCATGTCTGTGGCCACAACACCACCACATCATCATTGTCATCACTATATCATCACCAACTGTCAAACTAAATGGTGCCTATCTCTCCCCTTAGTTTGGGACTGTGTACTGTCACGTAATTCTAACCCTGACACCATGTCATGTCCACAGGCTCTGGGGTGACTCCTCAGGTACAGGACACCTGGGACACACTTGGGTCACCTGTGCCACACCTCGAGGGCCTCAGCAGGGACGTTGTTAACACCTGACCTCACCTGGAGGGCCTCAGCAGGGACATTGTTAACACCTGGCCTTACACACCCCCTCCCACGAGGAGGTAGACACTCCTAACCACTGATATAAGGGTATCAAAAACACTGACCTGTGTTTCTGGTTCAAMATGAAACATCGTTATAGAATTGTAAAGAACGTAGAGACTGGTACTTACCCAGCATTGTACATGCCTCCTGCACCAGACGCAGAGTTATGACATCATCGTATATCTCATAAGTCATGAACGTGTCCTGGACCTCTGCCAGGGTCCTGAAGAGATAGAGAGAATTGGCATACTCATGTCCTGAATRGTTTCAAATTTACATCAACAGTTACTTAGTACACAAAATACCAGACCTCAGTTTCTCCCATGTTTCTTCACCAAATTTCTCAATTACCAGAGATTTCAGACAGGTGTTTATGAATCCGTACTGCGAACACAAACAGTGAAGAAGAAGAGAGCGATATGAGATATCATAGTTGTCAAAAGCAAAACTAGAATGACTTGATGTTAAAATCAACAAACAGACATCTTGGTACTCACCATCTCTCTGGTATCTCTCTGTCCTCGTCCTCCTGGTTTGTACTCTCTATGTACAGAACCCCTAACTCCTCTCTCTCTCTCTCTCTCTCACTCACACACACACACACACACACACGATGGAATTATTCTGCCACCATATGATGAGAATTAGACATTGCATGGCATCCAGTCCCATCTTCTTTTTGCATGAATCCTGTCTTCAATTCTTCCAACTATTTTATTTTTCTCAATGTGTATTCTTTCTCTTGGTAGATGATAAAATCAGTGGAGGCTGCTGAGGGGAGGACGGCTCATAATAATGTCTGGAACGTAGTGAATGGAATGACATCAAACACATGGAAACCACACGTTTGATATATTTGATACCATTCTGCCTATTCCGCTCCAGCAATTACCACGAGCCTGTCRTCCCCAATTAAGGTGCCACCAATCTCCTGTGGATAAAATACACACTGAGTGTACAAAYCATTACATAAAATSATCAAGTGAATCCAGGTGAAAGCTATGTTCTTTTATTGATGTCATCTGTTAAATCCACTTCAATCAGTGTAGATGAAGGGGAGGAGACAAGTTAAAGAAGGGGTTTTCAGCCTGGAGATAATTGAGACATGGATTGTGCATGTGTGCCATTCAGAGGCTGAATGGGCAAGACAAAATATTGAAGTGCCTTTGAACGGGAGATGGTAGTAGGTGCCAGGCATACCGGTTTGTGTCAAGAATTACAACGCTGCTGGGTTTTTCACGCTCAACAGTTTACCATCTGTATCAAGAATGGTCGACTCCCAGAAGGACATCCAGCCAACTTAACACAACTGTGGGAAGTATGGAGTCAACATAGGCCAGCATCCCTGTAGAACGCTTTCCACACCTTGTAGAGTCCATACCCCGACCAAATTGAGGCTGTTCTAAAGGCAAAAGGGGGTGCAACTCAATAGTAGGAAGGTGTTCCTAATGTTTTGTAGGTCTGTATATCAGTAGTATAGAACACACACAGCTGCCTGAACTTTTATTGGTTGGAAGTCCTTGTCCATGGTCCTGAAATAGTGTCCAGGTCAATGTTGCAGGCTGCATGTGAGATRAAGGGTTAACAGCCTCATAGGTATTTGATCTATTTTAAGTAAATAACGCATTTCAGTCTTTGGATGCAAAAGGAAGCGATTTTATTTTTCTAATATATGATTACTTGACATAGTCTGCAAAAACCATAAACAGTTGTAAAGTTTAGATGTCTGTCTTTTCCGAGCGTTTTCATGACTGAACACATAGATTAGGCCCTGTATTCTGTAGTGGCAATATAAACTATACTGTTGTGTTTTGAATCCCAACGCTTTCAAAGAAACAATTATGATTGCGCTGCCTATGCTTTCCCACGAGCTATAAATGCTGTTGTTCCCCCAATAAAATTTTACCAGTGACACAACATATCACATGTAACACAAGACAAGACAAGACACTAAATTGTAAAAACTGATACTTCCTGGTATGCTTTCTATATGGCTCCCTAAAATAAAGTGTAAACTGACGCAAAGTTACTTTGATCATTGTTGTAAAAGGGGGATTTGCTCAGGATCAAAGTAACGTTCATGTTCAGTTTGTCGGAAATTTCCAGACCCCTTAAGGAGGGTCAAATGTCAAGATGATTTGTAATCAAACAAACATTGATTTGGAGTGAACCAACAAGCGAACTACTTTTTTTTAACGGACTTAAAATTGCTCTGACATTACATCACAGCAATTTTTATTTTAAAAATGATCATAACAGTTGGCAGTATTTTCTGTTKATCTTTAATTCAATGTACTTTTCCAGAAGAAATCCCCTCCATCAGTAAAGTGCTTATGCGCGGTGTGTATCCAGAGACAGTAGAGAAATCATTCCCAGACCATCTCTGSTGTAACTTCAGGAAGAGAAGAATCAATAGCCTKCAGCTGAATCAAGTGCAGCATTGCCAAAGMAGAAGCAGGRAAGACCTTGAACGTTTATTTCTTTAAATACTGAGTTTTTACYATCGACAACAAATCKCAGCCATWCTCAACGCTTTTTYTGTTATATGGGTTTTGTAATCAGCGTGAGTCATTTGACATGGAGYGCAATGAAATGACAATGGTGTAACTGATAAGGTAGAGATACTAAAACACAGCGAAAATACAGTTTAGAGCATGGYGGCTTTTCAGTTGRAATTCGAGTAACWCTWKAWCTACAGCGGAACATACAGTATAAACTCATACTATATTTACTGTCTTGTTCTACACAGGGATGTTGTGTGAAAGCGCACTCTGGGGCATGGATCACCATGAAGACTTGGCYAGAGAACTCACTCCTCCTCACGCGTCCCTATCAGAGCCAACAGAGACCGGGGTAGTTTCTATCCTCATCTCCCCAAATGCGCCAACATCGAGGTTGATGGCAGTGAAAATATGGAAAACCATACAAGGAAAGAGGCGGTGAAACAGAGATCGGCTCATCAAGAAAAGGGACTGGTCCCAGGAGACCAATTAGTGAGGAATATGGCATCACCCCATTCTACAAAAACCTGTGCTTTTTCGCTGACACGGTCGCCAGTTGTACGGTTTCCTCCCACACAATGGTGGGGCTGGCTTTCGGCGAGCAGTGTGTCAAGTAGAAGTGTGGCTTGTCAGGGTCGTGTTTCGGAGGACGCATGACTTTCGACCTTCGCCTCTCTGGAGTCGGCACGGGAGTTGTAGCGATGCGACAAGACTGTAACTACCAATTGGATARCACGAAKATGTGGAGAAAAAGGGGTAAAAAGTACAAACAAAAATTACAATAAGCTGTGCTTGATATCCTGTTCAACCCTTCCTGTGAACCCTTCCTTCTTTCAACTATTTATTATTGATGGAGAGGAAGCCAGCCTTGACATTCACTGGAATACTGTAACAGGATGGCATGTTCATCGTAACGAGGAGACCAAGGCGCAGCGTGATTTGAATACATTCTTTAATAAATGAACACTTAGACACTATACAAACTAACAAAAATAACGTGACGCTACTCAAACGAGTGCTGACATGCAACTACACATATACAATAACCCACAATACCTAAATTGAAAATGGCAACCTAAATAGGATCCCCAATCAAAGACAACGATAAACAGCTGCCTCTGATTGGGAACCAATTCAGGCCACCATAGACCTACAAACACCTAGACTTACAAAACCCCCATAGATCTACAAAAACCCTAGACAACACAAAACACGCATACCCACCCTCGTCACACCCTGACCTGACCAAAATAATACAGAAAACATATATAACTAAGGTCAGGGCGTGACAATGGAATGTATCCTGTACTCTATTTGGTGACACACAAATGTAAAGTTGTGTATCGTCTGCGTAGCAGTGGAAATCAATGCTGTGCTTTCTGATAACGCTGCCAAGGGGTAACATATATAAACTGAACAGTACCGGACCCAAAATCGAGCCATGTGGAACGCACATGTGATATGTATTTTCTCCAAGTTATGTTACAAAAAACACTTGACTGGTTAAATAGGTCCTAAAACAATTTAGAACTGGACCGGAGAAGCCAACCCACCTCTCTAGTCTTTCCAGAAGGACATCATGGTCAACAGTGTCAAATGCAGCACCTTAATCTAAGAGTACAAGGACAGAAAGTATTTTGGCATCTGTGTTGGCTCTAAGATCATTTACCACTTTAACTAAGACTGTCTCTGTGCTGTGGTGGGCATAAAAAATAGATTCGATTTTTTTTTAAATACAGTTGGCACTTAAAAAATCTTTTAGCTGTTCGAACACTAATTTCACCAGAATTTTGCTTAAGAATGGAAAGTTGGAGATTTGCCCCAAAATTGCTAAGAGCTGAATAATAGATTACTTTCCTTCAGAAGGGGTTTCACCCTAGCAGTTTTTAGTGCAGTGGGGAAAGTGCCAGTGAACAGGGAYTAATTAACTATAGCTTGCACTTCTTCAGATATGCAATTGAAAACGGTTGTGAAGAAGGTGGTGGAGATAGGATCGAGAAGGCAGGTAGAAGGCTTAAGTTGTGATATCACTTTCCTGAGCATGTCTGTGTCAACCAGGGAAAATAAATCCATAGTGCCTTTGCTTGGTAGGCTAGGGCACATACCATCAAACTTCTAATCAGGTCTTGCTTGACTGARACCAAGCCTAATGTTATCTAATCTTATCTCTGAAATACGCTGCAAACTCATTACATTTAGATGTGGAGGAAAGTTRAAATAGGTTTGCGGGGGTAGGATTCATCAGGCCATTATTGGTCGAGACTCAAATTATTCTMATTAATAGTGATGAAGTTCAACAAATTACCCTGGTTGGCATTTCTAATTGCCTTGTTATATATGCCAAGTTGCTCTCTCAGAATATCATAATGGACCTGCAACTTTGAGTTTCTCCACTTCCGCTCTGGCTTTCTGCATTTTCTCTTTAAATTATTACTTTCATTGATGCCACTGGAGCTATGGCGTCAATGGTTGCCCTTAATTTGCTATTAAAGTTATAAACTAAATAATCACAAGAGGTGGTGGAGTATTGTTCATACACTCAAAAAAATCTGCAGCAAGGTAAGATAACATTTCTTAATAATGGGTTCAGTATTACCCTGTGCTATGGGCAACAAGGTAGCAAGAAATAGAAAGTGGTGATCAGATAAAGCAACACCAACAATGGAGGATATGTCAATAGAAAGCCCCTTGGTAATAACCAGGTCCAGAGAATGGCCGCGGTTATGGGTGGGCCCAGTAACATGTTGGATAAAGTCCATAGAGCTTAAAAGATTAATACATTGAATGGCCTTGGAGTCAGTCTCTTTGTCAACATGAATATTAAAATCGCCCAACACAATGATTTTATCATAGTTCTGATGGACAATAGACAATAGTTCAGATAAATCAGTAAAGAAAGTGGGGCAGTGCTTTGGTGGCCTATTGAGTCTTATGGCCAGCACTGGTGGCTGACATTTAAACAGTATAGCATGATGCTCAAAAAACCCAAAGTCGCCAAACAAAAAGTCCTTACAGCTGAGAGCATTACTGAAAATAGAGACTGTCCCCCTCCACTTTTCAATTTTCTGATAGAGGATGAAAAGCTGTAGTCCGGGGGGAGACTTCAATAAGAGCAGCACTACAGTCTGATGACGGCCATGTTTCAGTGAGTAACATGCAATAAACTTTGCGCTCAGTAATTAGGTCARTCACAATAAAGGTTTTACTTGTGATTGCTCTAACATTTAAAAGCGCCATATTCAATGCCATTTGCCTCGAGGTGACCAATGGAATAAAAACCAAATGATTAACATTACAACCACGTTTTATCAGAATGGTATGAGATAACAGTTTGTATCAACTCACTAGAAGGCGGAGTTAAAGGAACATCAATTAGGTTACTCACAATAACCTTAGTGCCTTTTCTGCAGGAGTTGATATGATTTCCAAGTCCTCTGTTGCTTATTCTGACAGGGAGAACTGGAGCACTACCAAAACAGTTTGCGATGTTACTGGAAAAAAAWYYYKKWTRCRMSCKWTMSKAAGTTTCTTCATGTACTCATTCAGGGAAAAGAGTAAACTGAAACTTTCCGAAACCCTTCAGCACGGMAGGGGGCCAGAGATAATGAATCTCTTCCCTGTGCTAGCGAGGGTGTTTAAAAATGTTTGTAGTCCTCACTCAGTTKCTCAGATCGCTTAAAACAAAGGTCGTTAAAACRTACGTGAGTGACGATGGTGTCAATATTGGAGTAGTTGGCCAGAACCATGGGCAGGAGGGAGTTGATGTCATGGACACAGGCTCCTGGGTGACAGTGGACCTTGGTCTGTCCACAGATCTTCTCTGATAGATGAAGGGTGGCCAGGTGCCCTTCTTTGCGAGGCATTGGAAAACTTCCCTGGTCTTTGTGGTTGAATCTGTGTTAAAAATTCAATGCTTGACTGAGGGACCTTACAGATAATTGTATGTTTTATTTAACTAGGCAAGTCAGCTAAGAACAAATTCTTATTTACAATGATGGCCTACACCGGCCAAACCCGGACGACGCGGGGCCAATTGTGCACCGCCCTATGGGACTCCCAATCACGGCCGGTTGTGATACAGCCTGGATTCGAACCAGGGTGTCTGTAATGACGCCTCTAGCACTGAGATGCAGTGTCTTAAAAATCATGTTAAACAATATTATTACTCACAGAGTAAGTCCATCCAAGTTATTATGTGACTTGTTAAGCACATTTTTACTCCTGAAATTATTTAGGCTTACCATAACAAAGATGTTGAATACTTATTGACTCAAGACATTTCAGCTTTTAAATTGTATTAATTTSTAAAKATTTCTAAAAACATAATTCCACGTGGACATTATCGGGTATTGTATGTATGCCAGTGACACAATCTCAATTTAATACATTTTAAATTCAGGCTGTAACACAACAAAATTTGGGAGAAGTCAAGGGGTGTGAATACTTTCTGAAGGCACCTTTTTGACAAACTAAATGTGAAGTGAACTATCACTTTAATTGTAAAACGTTACCCTAATGGGCTTGTTCGACATTGGCGCTGACAGTGCAGGCGACTACCGACTGACTGATCTACAAGGAACTTTAATTCGGAAATAATTGCTCATTATTATTTGTAGATCAGTCAGCAAGTCACAATTTACCCATGATACATGACGGTTTTGATCTTCTCGAACACGGCCTCKGTCAGCTGCGCTTACCACSGACTGGCTGGGAAAACTGCTAGACTACAGTAGAGGGGGGGTTGATGGTGACGCAGGAAAAACACCCAAGTGCAGACAAAAAAATAAGCAAGGAAGAGAGATCATATTAGCAGATCTGGATGCATGCATGAAAATATTATGTAACACACGTTGACACTTAGCAAAACACAGAATAGAAAGATTCATAGACGGGACAAGTCAACTCAAGGAAGTTGCATCAAATTTTGGGGTAAGTAACATTGGGTAGCTAGCAACAATGGTGCTAACTGGCTAGTATAGCTAGATAACATTTCTGAGTAATCATTAACAATGAAACGTTATAGCTGTCTAGCTACAAGGTGTAACGTTACACATATGCTTTTCATTGGATAAAGAGGGGAGAGTAATAGCAAGCAAGGTGCCTGACATCGACAGAATGAATGCTGAAATGCCGGTTTGTTTCTGTATGTAACGTTGGCTAGTTAAGTTAGCTATTATTTTTGTCTGTGGCAAAATGGCTGACGTTTCCCATACCAACCTGTTAATTGTTTGGATTTTGAAATATAACGGTTTCCACATAGCTAGTTCAAGGTCAGTCTCAACCAGACAAGATGTTGGCTAACTTCTTGGACTAGTGGTGTTGACATATGGGCTGGTGTTTGATCAACAACCTACCAATGCACACAMACTGTTGATTGTTGTGGCCCCGGCGACAGTGGAGGCAGCGCCATTAGCTAACGTTTTTAACTAGCTAGCTAGCACGTTAGCGCTACTACCGATGTTGAGTAAGGAGAAGGCCCTTGCAATGCTTGTCAGTAGCTAGCTAGCTAACGTTACGGGCCTTATCTAACGTTATGCATTAGTTATCGTCCAGACTCCTGTTGTAATAAGTAAGTTATTTTTCACATCAATTACCCGTGTTCCAGGCAGTGTTTGCAGGCTGGTTACTTTCGCATTTTTTGCGTAGTATTAGCCAAATATTTCAATCTAGCAAGTGTAGTTAGCTACGTTAGATAGTTGTTGGCTGATGCTGGCTAGTTAGCGGTCTCTCATATCTAATATACATCATACAATGTGACAGTGACACTTATTTTGAGATTGAGTTGTTTGCTGTAACTAAATCAAGTTTTCCTTATACTCCATTACCCAAATAACTTGATTTAATTAGTTAACTGCACAATGTTACTCAGTGACGGACGTGTCCTCACAGAGATAGGTTCTGGTGAGGATAGAGGATCGTGACAAGAAGATTAACAAGCCTAGGACCAAGTACATCTTTATTCACACACATCATGCAAGCAACCTTGTCATTTGTCGTTACATAATGTTTTCCTTTGTGCCAAGCTCCTTGTAAACCAACGGCTGTCACAAGAAATGGCCTGTCTGCATCAAACTGTCTCCAGAACTGAAACTGAAGGTGTAGCCAAGGGTAGTCTTGACAACCCGACCCTAGTTGCCTCTGCCTAGTGTCGGTTTTGAGACTAGCCAAGGTGGGGCTGGCATTGGATCTATTGACAAAGATTAGATTTGAGTTATTTGCAAGCAAGGCATTGTCAATATAAGTAATATGTTTTCCGATTTTTAGGCCTGGTATATGCGTAACTTTGTGCATTTCAGATACAAATGACTTCATTCCACCTGAAACGTCTGCGTTTCCTCAGTCTTGACCTAGCTATGCTCACTTCAATTTTACTCAAGTCAACAAAACTAAGCCTTGACCATGATGACCTGAATACTTGTCGCATATACTAGCTGTGTGATATAACACTGCCATGTCAGCTGTCCAGCTGGAATTAATATATTTTCAGCAAGCTGAAAACCAGTGTTTTCTCAACCGCCCCAGAAGTTTTCACATTATGAGTTTTAACCCTAAACTTGGCCACTGATTCAGTTATTCACTAATCATAAAGCCTTTGACTAATTAATCAGATGTGCCAGTTATGGTTAGAACACAAATGTGGAACGTCTGGGGGTGCTGAAGGAAGGTTGGAGAAAACCTGGTTTATGGCCCGGTCAGGTGCTTCTCAAGACTCAAGGTTTTTCTTTTTCTGATTGGTTCCTCAACCGTTCTTGTTCCTTGGGTCATTGATTTCGATTGGTTGTCAACTTCCATTCACACGTAGCTGTCAACTGTAGCCTACTCCTGCCGGCTTGCCTGATGATGCTGAGTAGAAGTTCGCCCAAACCACAGATCTAGGTACAGATTCCCCCTCCCTAAATTTAACCTCTTCCATTAGATGGAAGCAGATGCATCTGAAGACCAGGAAACTGAAGACAGCCAATAATAAAACCTTAAACTGAGCCAGAGGGATCGTACTCAGCTGGAGACTGTCTTAATGTGCTCAAGACTTCCAGTGTCTCACAACTGCGACACACCGACCTTTCCTACCCAGAAACCCTAGCCCCTAAATTCTAATGTACCTCATCAGCGGCACTGAGTGGATTTGAAGGAGCTCAGCCCTAAAACTGTTGTTAAGGCTATCTCTTCCATCCCTGACTCATACTGATTTAGATGTTTTGCTTTGTCACTCTGCTGTGTGTGTAAGGTCAATATTCTTACCCACAGACTCACTTATGTTATAGTTCAGTGTTTCCCAACTCCAGTCTCCAGTACCCAACATCACACATTTTTCTTATAGCCTGGACCAAAAACCCCTGATTGAACTCATTGAGGGCTTGATGATTAGTTGACAAGTTGAATCAGGTGTGCTTGTCTGGGGCTCCAAACAAAATGTGTGCTGTGGGGCTACTGGAGGACTGAGTGGGGAGGAACACATGTTACTAC
>NW_019944779.1:75211-76333 GCF_002910315.2 Salvelinus sp. IW2-2015 | reverse complement strand
GGTCTTGACCCAATGTTATATTGATGCCATAACGAAAGCCTATACTGTTTCTAATCTTCTTTTTATATCTTTCTGTGTAGTTTGAGGACAAAGTCAGATTCCTGAAAGAGACCATCTATCAAATCACAAAACTGTTTGATGGGAATATGAAGGCTGTCACCTGGGACAAGAAAAACCTGGACGATTTCCTCAACATTCTAGAACGGCAATTGGAGAACCTTAATTCCTGTGTAAGTAACAGGTCTATTTAAAGTATAATCCCTGTTTAGGTCAGGGCTCTCCAACCCCGTTCATGGAGAGTTACCTTCCTGTAGGTTTTTGCTCCAACCCCAGTTGTAACTAACCTGATTCAGTTTATCAACCAGCTAATTAATCAGGTGTGGTAGATTAGGGTTGGAGTGAAAACCTACAGGAAGGTAGTTCTCCAGCAACATTGTTGGAGAGCCCTGGTTTAGGTGTATCCTACTAACTCTACAAGTGGAGAAATCTACGTTTAAAGTATTCAACCCCTTGACTTCTTCCACATTTTGTGACGTCACATCCTTTTTCTAAAATTGATTAAATTCATTTTCCCCCTCATCAATCTACACACAATAKCCCATAATGACAAAGCAAAAAACGTGTTTTAGACATTTTTGCAACTGTATTAACAATAAAAACAGAAATATCACATTTACATAAGTATTTAGACCCTTTACTCAGGACTTTGTTGAAGCACCTTTGGCAGTGACTACAGCCTTGAGTCTTCTTGGGTATCATGCTACAACATTGGCACATCTGTATTTGGGGAGTTTCTGCCATTCTTATCTTCAGATCCTCTTAAGGTCTGTCATGTTGGATAGGGAGCGTCGCTGCACAGCTATTTTCAGGTCTCTCCAGTGATGTTCGATCATTTCAAGTCCGGGCTCTGGCTGGGCCACTCAAGGACATTCAGAGACTTGTCCCGAAGCCACTCTTGCGTTGTCTTGGCTGTATGCTTAGGGTCGTTGTCCTGTTGGAAGGTGAACCTTCACCCCAGTCTGAGGTCCTGAGCGCTCTGGAGCAGGTTTTAATGAAGGATGTCTCTGTACTTTGCTCTGTTCATCTTTCCCTCGATCCTGACTAGTCTCCCAGTCCCTGCCA
>NW_019944779.1:65368-73601 GCF_002910315.2 Salvelinus sp. IW2-2015 | reverse complement strand
GCACAGATGTACTGATCATCCAGACTCATCTCAGAAGCTACGCCCTTACCAGTTTATAAAACATGAATACAATCATGTGGGACCCTGTCAGTCTATTTATTATATTTAAATCCATAAATTATTGTTTTTTATTTGAATAATTTATTATTTATATTTTGTATTTCCCTTTTGTACCTGTGATGAAATTAACTGTATTGCCGGTCTACTTGGAAAACCAGTGAAAAAATAATATGGAAAATGTGAATAAAAATTTATTTTGTATAAATTGTCCAAATTTCGTTCTTGTCTGAAACCAATGAGAGTGGATTTATAATATCTTATCTAACCATCAGAGGGGAGGCACATTAAACTTGTTTCTGATCAATCACATAATCATTTCTACTTTAAGTTTATGTATGCTTGTAGTTTTGTTTCTTTATGTTACTTTTTTTTACTCTGTTTTTGTACTTTGGGAGGGTTGCTGTTCTTTTTGTTTTTCCTGTTTGTTTTTGTGTGGTAATCACGCTGTGGCAGTGGGCTGAAGGGGGTGGGGAGATCTGGGTGAGGAGTAGAGGATAATCTGGGGCACCAGGAACTTTTAGCTCCCATTGTGGATGTTCATTTATAAAGTCTGTCCAATGTATTAGACACCTGTATGTCTTACTACGATTGGAGGAGAAATAAGAAAAAAGACATGATAAGACAAAATGGAAAAAGAGACAAAAAACAAGCAATACTTTTAATGCATAATAGTTTAGTCCCCTGAACGAGGCAGGGTGCTGGTGGGCAGAAAATAAAAACAAATAATTGATATAGCTTAGTCATATATATAGAACTTTTAAGTGGTATCATGGGGATCCTCCTAATAATTCTCAATGGATAAATTAAGTCAATTGTTGTATAACATTAGACAATAGTGTGTATTATATAGGCCAATGTGGCAGTACACAGTCCTTTCATAAGATAAGATAAGTTATTGTAGATATACTGTGTATCCATTACTATAATGGTATTAGGTTATATGAGGTTATTATTTAACATCTAGAATGGTGTGTATGCGTGTTTACGTAGTATGGTATAATACTCAGAGCCCCACCTGTTTCATGCCCCACTTGTTTAGCAAGAAATATAGTTTGTTGTTGTTGCCTGTTTTGCATGTCATTTTGGTATTAATACGTGTCACATATCAGTTTGCAAACAATGTTTAAAAAATCTTTGAGTTAATGAAGCTGCATACCAACATGGTCTCTTGAGTAAGGCAGCTCCAAGATGCAGGTGTTTCAGCCTAGCTCGGTGCTTTCTGTGGTGGTGGGGCAGCCATRGGAAAATGCAGAGCATAGGGGTTGGTAATAATCTCTAGTTGCGCCGTGATTGTCTCAGTYTTCTGTCACTCATGGGGACACTACGTCACCAAAAAAATCTATGTGGAGAGCTCGAGAATTTAAMCCCCTTGGGTGTTTAAGAATATTTTGATGAGGAATACACATCGCAGAGGATGAGAGGACAAGAAAATAGAGTTCTAATGGTCAATAGCGAATTGTAAATAGGAGTTGGCTTTCAGTTCAACATCTGTTCAAAATCTGTGGAATGCCACTCCTAAACTCAGAGCGACGTGTGCTACGTGTGCCACGTTGTCATTGGTCTGTACATTGAGTCGGGGGCAGGATTTGGGCATTGGCCAAGTTGTACTGCAAGGACTTCTGATTGGTCAACCTCCAGGCTAGGGTGGAGGGGTTATACATGGCATCCTGTTTCTTTGTTCGGTGGGGAAAAGCTGAGGACAGGGGAGACTGAACATCTGAACATCTACCTTCCAGCATAACATCTTGATTTGTCCTCTCTGAATTAACAACATTTTCCCCCCCTGATTTGCTTTGGATATTGTGTTATTGAAGAATAACGTACATTGCTAACAGGTGCTGCCATAGAGTTACATTAGCTGTGCCCATCCAAGAAGGCTCAAGGTCATTGGCCACAGATAAAATGATGTCAAATCATGTTATATCTTCCGTAGCTTTGATTGGACTGATCAAGTCAACGTCCAGCTTTCAAAATCTTATCTCGCAAGCTAGACAAGCAGTCATCATCATGACTCACGTTGACAATCTACTGTCAAATCCTTTTCAAGCCTTGTCATAGGAAGAGATATTTTAGATAAAACATATAAGTGCTCATCAGCCATTAGACAACAGCATTACACAACAAGTTTGAAATTGCAAATTCAAATATAAGTGGTTTGGAAGGAATCAATAGCTAATTTCAAATAACCAGCCTGCTATTCAGTAGACTTGTGTGTGGTCTGGGTTTAAGGGTCTCTTTCCAAGATTAAAAGGATAAACTTTCAACACCAAGGGCCAGAAAAGGTTGAATACATTGTCCAATTCAGCATGACTTTTGCTACGTTCAAAACAACTGGAAACTCGGAACTGGGAAATCTCAGACTTCAGTGAGTTCAAACAACTGGGAATTCTGGAAAAAAAACTATCTCCGACAGGAAAATACGTTTTGAACAGTCATCCAACTCGGGAATTCCAAGTCGGGCTCTCTAGAGTTCCGACCTGAAGATTACTGACATCATGATTCGACCAGTTATTTTTTCTTGAGTTCCCAGTTGTCTTGGAAGCACCATAAATCCAGAGAACGCCAAACTTTGATGACAAAGTTTGATGACAAGATGTGCCCAAAGGATGGACTTCAGCGCCTCCTTCCTGTTCAAGTGAGCATAGCACAACAAGCTGAGTTCAAAATTTTATTGCATGCTGCTGCATAAATTATGTAATATGCCAGGGCGATAGGTATACTCTAGCTAAGAATGTAATACTAAAAGTATGTTGTGTAGTAAGCTGTTAGTAGCCCTATGCCTCACCCTAATAAGTTGGTCTGTTTCCCCTAATAACTTAGCCTACTGTTCTGACTTGGTGGTGCATATGTAGTCTATATCCTGTTGTAGAGAAACTTAATCATCAAATATTGTAAGAGCTTTCAATGTCTGCTTACATGCCCCCTTTTTTATCCTATGGTTCTGACTTGGTGTACAGGGAGAATACTGTAAGAACGGGCCATGTTCTGAATTCTGTCACTGTACATTCAAAAGTGCTGAACAATTAGTTATTTTGACAACGTCCCTCCTAGCTCGCTCATGAATGTCTTCATCAGAATTATGGATTGCCTCTTCTCTACTCAATGTCCCCTTATGCCGTAGTTTGTACATCTCAATTATCAGTAGAAATCACATTTGTTTAAGCAAGTCAGCCATATTAGCTATGTTTTTATTAAGACAGAAACGATGCTGAATGAACTGTTTCCCTGCCAGACAAGGCTCCGCTGATAGCCAGGTGTAGCAGTGGTAATGATTCACTCCATGGTGCTGAAAAGAAAGCTCTGCTGTTGGGACAGCTTTATGTAGGCCCTAACAGTTTGTGGGGTCCGTTTGTCACCACTATAGTGCAATTATTGTACTGTTTAGTGTCATGTTGTATTGGTTTTGCTGACATGCATAAACATTTTTGGGGGAGTTTGACCCACCAAGATTTAGATGCTAAAAGCCGACCATCATGATTACCAGTTCGACATGGTGGAGTGTTCCATGTTGCACATATATGATTGGATGAACATGGAAGGACGCTCATCTAAAAATCATAAATAAGCACAACATCAAACTTATTCAGGATTTGGTGAGGGGGCTGACTTAAACCATTGATGATTGTGTCCGAGCACGAAATGTAGGCTAATTTCTCAATCTGTAAACCATACKATTTTTAAAAAATACTTAAAGGGGTCGTTTTCAGGGGCAGTGCTTGCAAGACAACGTGTACATCAACATTTAACATTCATTTCTTATTTGAAGACACCCATTATCAACAGGTAGGTTAAGTCTGAAACTTTTAACACTTTTTTGGTTACTACATGATTCCATATGTGTTATTTCATAGTGTCGATGTCTTCACTATTATTCTACAATGTAGAAAATAGTTCAAATAAAGAAAACCCCGGAGGTGTGTCCAAACTTTTGACTTGTACTGTATATATATATATATATATATATATATATATATATGTATATGTATACCCCGGACTCCGACATTGCTCCTCCTAATATTTCCATGTTTCTTATGTCCAATCTTTTACGTTTAGATTTGTGTGTATTGTTGTGTATTGTTAGATATTTCTTCAATGGTAGAGCTAGGACCACAAGCATTTCGCTGCACCCATTAAAACATCTGCTAAATATGTTTATGCGATAAATTACAATTTATTTGATTAAAATAGATTATTGTTGTAAAAAATGTATATGAAGATACGTTTGAAGAAATGTGTAAAATAATTTATTTCATTATAATATATTTCATTATTACAATAACAAACATTTCCTATAAGGTGGCAATAATAAATACAGTATGCAATGGCCTTCATAAATACAAAAATAAATGTACGAAAACATTGTTATATGAGTAAATTGTATAGCCTAAGTCAATCACATAATTATTCATTATAAAAAATGATTTACTCCACACAGTTGTGAATACATTACTACACTATAGATAAATACGTTCAAAACAAATAAAAAAACTTGTAAATAAATAGATGAATAAATAGATATATAAATAAATAATATCTACACAACACACACATAACGCTCATTGGCTACTTAATGTTGTGTCTAGTCTTTGTAGGTGTGCCAGCACCACTGTCCTTACGTCTTCCCAGCCGCTTGCGCTGTAATCCTGCATAAATGAAATACACTTGTTGAGATTTGAGAGTAGACACATGTTGTATCATCACATAAATACATCCAGATTTGGTGAATGTACTCTCTTTGTAAGACAAATGGATCAACCTACCTCGCGTTTCAAGTAATTCTTKAGGAACTTGAAGTGAAGGCTCATCTTTTTGTTCACTCTTTTGACAGATTTTYATTGTCTAGTTTTCATAGCCTTTACCTGTTAGAACAAAATACAAATATTTCATTTAATATTATGATTTGATTAACATGAAGCCACTTATATTATAATCTAGTAGGATAGTATAATGTTTTCCTTTTGCATTAATGTTAAGGGCGAAAATCACAAATGACATACGCATTGGTCCAGCTCCGAGGTCTGGCGYTAGAGGTCATTCATAAACTTGTCAACTCCTTTCTGGTCCCAGGCGGTGGACTCATATTTACCACTGCTGTACAATTTCTTTATAGCGTTCAGAGTATGCGAAATGAAGACCATCTGTTCGTCAGCCTAGAAGCAGAGTGAATTGTATTAGTATATTCCTTATAAATTGAGGGCTAATATCAGAAAATTATAGCAAATTGCATATTCGTTATAACCTAACTATATACAGTGCATTCGGGAAGTACTCAGAACCCTTCYCTATCTGCACATTTTGTTACTTTTCAGCCTTATTTTAAAATGGATTCATTCAAAAATCATCATCAATCTACACACAATAACCCATAATGACCAAGTCAAAACAGGTTTTTAGACATTTTTGCTTATTTATTCAAAACAAAAAACTGTTTTTGCTTTATCATTACGGGGTATTGTGTGTAGATTGATGATGATTTTTTATTTATTTGTAATCAATTTTAGAAATGGTCTGTAACGTAACAAATTTTGGAAAAGGTGATGGGGTCTGAATACTTTACGAATTCAGTGTTTAATCCACTCTTAGAAAAAAAGATTATGGATAGAACAAAACCTTTTTTATGCATATTTATTACCTTGAAATTATTGACTTGTCTGTATTGTTTGTCAGGGAAAGTGATCTGAGGTTCTCGAGAGACTTCATGGCCCTGAGATGCCAAAAAATATAAACAAAATATTGCATTTTTATTACTGTACAAAAAGGAGTCAGGTAATTTAAATGAAACATAGCAGCTCATGAAATGTTTAAAAGATGACAAGAGCTCAATGACCAGGAACAAGTGAATAAACATTTCCCTATATCCTACCATTTTCTGAAGCATCGTTATGGTGTTGTTGCTGAACACTTGGAACATGCTCGGAGACCGAGGAAGTGTCTTCATCCACGTGCATCCGATGGTTTTATTCCAGGTGCAAATCGTCATGACCAAGCACATCCAAAAGCTGATTGAACCCATTTTAGCGTCGGTCTGCTGTAGTTCTCGGTCTGTCCGCAATCAAGGTTGATGCCCTTCCGAAAGATAGCCTACTTCGTATAATTATAATTCCGACAAAAGTAAGTTTTCCGCAACGGATAAAGAGATAAAGTGTTCTTCCTGACTGATCAATTTATCGAAAACCCGAGTTCTGTCATGCTCCAACCTGTGTCGATCCTTTATACTAAGAGTCTGCAAGGTATTCCAAAAGTGAAAAGTGGAAGTTCCCTTACACTTTCATACCTGAGTGTTGTTTTACGTCTGGAGAAAATGCAGGGAAAGGACAGGTGCATCTCTCAAAAAATTGTTACATGTTGAGTTATTTGCTATTTTATCATGAAATATTGGCCTTTCAACCAGGATTTTTTTTTATTAAAAAAATAAACATGTGAATCCATCGGACTATGGCCTAAAAAAATATCACCATATAGAACAAATTTAGTTTGGCCTTTCACTTCGAAAACCACAGTATTTAATGGTTGAAAACGCAACACCTTTTCATTTGCGCACAGAAACTATGGTGTCAACTACGTTGTAATCACCTGCTTAAAGGGTAATTGTGGTTTGTGGACCTCAACTGCCTATTTAAAGATATGGAGCAACCTTGTATGGGTTTTATGAATTACACATTCAACATGACTTTATAACGTTTTGGAAACAGGTTTGGGTGGTCTGAAATATTTTGGTAGACCCCCTTCTATATGCTCCCGGTTTTCAAAATTAGACACTGGAGCCTAGCAATACCGCTTACCTTGGCATTAGTGCTTACATTTGAGCCTATATTTCGGATGGTTTTGAATCTGGGCCTATATGCACTTGTGAGTAAAATATAAGTCTATCACGTAGATTATTTGTTAAAGTATTCCATATTCGTGTTTTTATTGGACTTTTATTGAACTTTTATCCAGATATGTGAGTTGATGTTACCTCTGAATCTATTATCTTTCCACTATAGAGACTGAAGAGTAACAGCATAGTTAGCGATTGCTATACTCCATTGAACTAACATTCAGAATGTGGAGATATAATTATGTTGCATGATATCCAGTAAATGTGTACTTGATAGAATTAATAACTATCTGAATCAACATTGTTTTACAGTGGTATGATGATGTCATAAAGGGCGGGAAAGTATGGCTGGAATTCAGAGTATTGTAAAGGAGTTCATTGTTTTTCATTGAAGATGATGTTGATATGCAATTGTTAGTAGGAATCATTTCTCATTAASGAAAACATTTAAACGAAAAAGTCGTTGTATTTCAAGGTTGCATCACACCACAGAATTTTACAAAATTAATAGCACAATTTCAACCAATGTAAGGCGTGTTTGTATCTTRATTTAAATACTATAACCTACATGGAAAGTATTTGTAACACGGAMAAATAACATAAACATATAAATTAAGCTTKCAAAMGSCACATTTCAGTTTCTTCAACAAAATTACACGTTTTTTCRTGGCATTTTTGATTTCTTGTAAAAATCCCTCAGSATGCTCCCCATTTCAGCTCTCACGACCTCCCATGAGCACAAGCTGAAACGCTGAAATGAAAAACGACAAACAAATATGTTTTAGGTGAAAAGAGTACATTATACACCATAGYWATAGGCTAGGCCCACTCCARCCCTCTCAATACAATGCAACCTATGAGATGCTTTACCTCACGTGAAAGAAAGTCGTCCAGCTGTTTGAAGAAGTCCTTAACCATATCACCAYTTGGAAGGTTTTGACGCAGACSCATGTCTCTGACCTSKAATAGTAAAAAACAAACAACATTAATATCAATATCCATGTGATTACATGAATAATAACAATATACCTAATCATAATTGTGTAACAAGTTACAGTTKACAAATGAAACATAACCAAGAACGTACACATTCCGAATAGGTCATTTGTTGTCGAGCAAGAAGGTCTTGGAGATCCCTGAGTTTGATGGAATTCCATTTCACAAGAGTTYGGTTTTGTTGMAAGAGCTCGCTGGCTAGTTGAAACGCAAGTCTCAGTGTCCAAAYCTTTTCCCCCTCCTGTAATCASAATAACACCCCGTGTAACCATGCAATTGAACTAGACTAACACAGAAATTGTAGACACTCATGATCTCCTGAGCATCACCTCTATTGAAAGGGTTGGACGTTGGACC
>NW_019944779.1:54757-59757 GCF_002910315.2 Salvelinus sp. IW2-2015 | reverse complement strand
CTTTAAATAGGCAGTTGRGGACCACAAACCACAATTACCCTTTAAGCAGGTGATTACAACGTAGTTGACACCATAGTTTCTTTGCGCAAACGAAAAGGTGTTGCGTTTTCAACCATTAAATACTGTGGTTTTCGAWGTGAAAGGCCAAACTAAATGTATTCTATATGGTGATATTTTTTTAGGCCATAGTCCGATGGATTCACATGTTTATTTTTTTAATTAAAAAAAATCCTGGTTGAAAGGCCAATATTTCATGATAAAATAGCAAATAACTCAACATGTAACAATTCTTTGAGAGATGCACCTGTCCTTTCCGTGCATTTTCTCCAGACGTAAAACAACACTCAGGTATGAAAGTGTAAGGGAACTTCCACCTTTCACTTTTGGAATACYTTGCAGACTCTTAGTATAAAGGATCGACACAGGTTGGAGCATGGCAGAACTCTGGAATTCGACAAATTGATCGATCAGGAAGAACACTTTATCTCTTTATCCGTTGCGGAAAGCTTACTTTTGTCGGAATTATAATTATACGAAGTAGGCTATCTTTCGGAAGGGCATCAACGTTGATTGCGGACAGACCGAGAACTACAGCAGACCTACGCTAAAATGGGTTCAATCAGCTTTTGGATGTGCTTGGTCATGACGATTTGCACCTGGAATAAAACCATCGGATGCACGTGGATGAAGACACTTCCTCGGTCTCCGAGCATGTTCCAAGTGTTCAGCAACAACACCATAACGATGCTTCAGAAAATGGTAGGATATTGGGAAATGTTTATTCACTTGTTCCTGGTCATTGAGCTCTTGTCATATTTTCAACATTTCATGAGCTGCTATGTTTCATTTAAATTACCTGACTCCTTTTTGTAAAGTAATAATCATTCAATATTTTGTTTATATTTTTTGGCATCTCAGGGTCATGAAGTCTCTCGAGAACCTCAGATCCCTTTCCCTGACAAACAATACAGACAAGTCAACAATTTCAAGGTAAGAAATATGCATAAAAAAGTTTTGTTCTATCCATAACCTTTTTTCTAAGAGTGGATTAAACACTGAATACGGAAAGTATTCAGACCCCTTCACCTTTTCCAAATTTTGTTACGTTACAGACCATTTCTAAAATTGATTACAAATAAATAAAAAATGATCATCAATCTACACACAAAATCCCATAATGATAAAGCAAAAACTGTTTTTTTTGTTTTGAATAAATTAGCAAAAATGTCTGAAAACATGTTTTGGCTTGGTCATTATGGGTTATTGTGTTTAGATTGATGCAACAAATCATATTTATTCTATTTTAAAATAAGGCTGAAACGTAACAAAATGTGCAGATAGTGAAGGGTTCTGAACACTTTCCGAATGCATTGTATATAATTAGGTTATAACGAATATACAATTTGCTATAGATTTCTGATATTTTCCCTCAATTTATAAGGCATATATTAATACAAATCACTCTTCTTCTAGGCTGACGAACAGATGGCCTTCATTTCGCATACTCTGAACGCTATAAAGAAATTGTACAGCAGTGGTAAATATGAGTCCACCGCCTGGGACCAGAAAGGAGTTGACAAGTTTATGAATGACCTCTATCGCCAGACCTCGGAGCTGGACCAATGCGTATGTCATTTGTGATTTTCGCCCTTAACATTAATGCAAAAAGGAAAACATTATACTATCCTACTAGATTATAATATAAGTGGATACATGTTAATCAAATCATAATATTAAATTAATTATTTGTATTTTGTTCTAACAGGTAAAGGCTATGAAAACTAGACAATCAAAATCTGTCAAAAGAGTGAACAAAAAGATGAGCCTTCACTTCAAGTTCCTGAAGAATTACTTGAAACACGAGGTAGGTTGATCCATTTGTCTTACAAAGAGAGTACATTTACCAAATCTGGATGTATTTATGTGATGATACAACATGTGTYTATTCTMAAATCTTRACAAGTGTATTTCATTTATGCAGGATTACAGCGCAAGCGGCTGGGAAGACRTAAGGACAGTGGTGCTGGCACACCTACAAAGACTAGACACAACATTAAGTAGCCAATGAGCGTTATGTGTGTGTTGTGTAGATATTATTTATTTATATATCTATTTATCTATTCATATATCTAACTATTTATTTACATGTTTACTTATTTGTTTTTWTTWACGTATTTATTTATTGGGTAGTAATGTATTCACAACTCTGTGGAGTAAATTATTTTTTATACTGAATAATTCTGTGATTGACTTAGGCTATACATAGCCTAATGTATCAATGYTTCCGTGCATKTTCTTTTGTATTCATGAAGGCCATTGCATACTGTATTTATTATTGCAACCTGATAGGAAATGTTTGTTATTGTAATAATGAAATATATTTTAATTAAATAAATGTGTCCTCTACAGCTGTAATMTTTTTTACTCAAATAAATTGTAATTTATGGCATAGACACATTTAGCAGATGTTTTAACGGGTGTAGCGATATGCTTGTATTTCTAGCTCTACCACTGCAGTAATATCTGACAATACACAACAATACACACAAATCTAAAAGTAAATTAATGGACATAAGAAACATAGAAATATGTCGGAGTCCGGAGTATATATATACAGTACCAGTCAAAAGTTTGGACACACCTCAGGGTTTCTTTTTAAATGTTTACTATTTTCTACATTGTATAATAGTAGTGAAGA
The DNA here is from genome assembly GCF_002910315.2 of Salvelinus sp. IW2-2015. Taxonomy (NCBI): domain Eukaryota; kingdom Metazoa; phylum Chordata; class Actinopteri; order Salmoniformes; family Salmonidae; genus Salvelinus; species Salvelinus sp. IW2-2015. The sequence goes on along the minus strand of NW_019944779.1, from coordinate 57,059 downwards.
CATCAACACTATGAAATAGCACATATGGAATCATGTAGTAACCAAAAAAGTGTTAAACAAATCAAAATATATGTTATATTTGAGATTCTTCAAAGTATCCACCTAGCTTTGATGTCAGCTTTGCACACGCTTGGCATTCTCTGAACCAGCTTCATGAGGTAGTCACCTGGAATGCATTTAAATTAACAGGTGTGCCTTGTTAAAAGTTAATTTGTGGAATTTCTTTCCTTCTTAATGCATTTTAGCCAATCCGTTGTGTTGTGACAAGGTAGGGGTGGTATACTGAAGATAGCGCTATTTGCTAAAATACCAAGTCCATATTTTTGTCAGGAACAGCTCAAATAAGCAAAGAGAAATGACAGTCCATCATTACTTTAAGACATGAATGTCAGTCAATGCGGGAAATTTCTAGAACTTTGAATGTTTCTTCAAGTGCAGTTGCAAAAACCATCAAGTGCCATGATGAAACTGGCTCTCGTGAGGACAGCCACAGGAAAGGAAGACCCAGAGTTACATCTGCTGCAGAGGAGAAGTTCATTAGAGATACCAGCTTCAGAAACTGCAGCCCAAATAAATGCTTCACAGAGTTCAAGTAACAGACACATCTCAACATCAAGTGTTCAGGGGAGACTGCCTGAATCAGGCCTTCATTTCTTCCTGCAAAGAAAACACTACTTGTGTGTGTGTGTGTGTTGGGATGTATTTACATTATGGACAGTATGTGGATAGAATTATAAATTTTTATGAATTTGCAAACATTTCTGAAAACCTTGCTTTTGCTTTGTCATTATGAGGTATGTGTCAAGATTGAAGAAGATTATTTAAAAAATCAATTTTAGAATACGCTATAACCTAACAAAATGTGAAAAAAGTCAATGGGTCTGAACATTTTCCGAATGCACTGTACCTCAGTTGAATGCACTGTAAGTCGCTGTGAATAAAAGTGTCTGCTGAATGACCAAAATGTCATGACCAGACCAAATCTGAACTAATCATACTCATTTAGGCTATGTTTCACAACTTTGARCAGCACAGTATGGTATGGCACAGTTCAATACAATAGAGCACAGCAGAGTACAATAAAGTATAGGGTAGTACAGTACAGCAGATATTAATTCAGTACAGTATAGTTTAATTCAGTAGAGTACAGTACAGCTTAGTAAATTAGTGTAAAGAAAGCTACACTCTACTGTGCTGTACTCTACTGTACGTTACTTTCCTTTACTTTACTGTGGGGTACACTGTACTGTAATGAAGTGTACTCTACTGAACTCTTCTGTATTGTACTATACTGTACACTCCACTGTAATGAACTGTACTGTTCTGTACACTCCACTGTAATGAATTGTACTCTGCTGTTCTCTACTGTACTGTTCTGTCCAAGTTTATCCATGGACAATGAAATTTACATTCAAACCAAAACTCTGACCAAATAAAGAAGGCAGTCCAGACAGCACCGTGCTTAGTGGGTAGGCACGATGTATCCTGTATACATTGGGATGATGTAGATTAGACACTGTTTGCTCATTGACGTCTTACACATTCTAAATTCTACAGTTCTACATCGTTGATATGTCGGCTCGACATCAACATTCTATCATGATGTCTTGGCGACGTCTTCCCAATATGCAAACGCTCTCCAAACTACGTATTCCCAATTCGATAGGTCGGCCAAAGGTGTCTATGATTACTGGGGAGAAGACTCAGGTGAAACTGATGACATCACACAACTTGTGTATAACAGCTTGGAAAACCCCAAAATGCGTCCACAACAGGCGTGTCATGCGACATAAGAAGACGTTTCAGCACAATTGACAGGTATCACTACTAGCGCTAAAAAGCATGAAGACGTCAGCCACTTCATCAGTTTGGACATCGCCACAAGGCAAAGATTCTATCAGTGGTTCTGTGTCGTGGCCGCAGCCCTGTTGCTACTGTTATTGCCATGCTTACTAGTTTTCCAATTCCCCAAACCCCTAAACTTAAATTTGTAAAACTATAGGCAATACATTTATGACATATGTGATGGGAAATATAGCTCTCTGACTCTTTGGTATCACGTTTCTAGTGTCACGAGTATGATTTCTCATGGCTGGTCCTATTAAGGCTGTATCGAATAGGCCCGTATTTATAAAGCATCTCCGAGAGTTGGAGTGAATAAATGCAGCAGAATAATTAGGCTACATCTGACATTTTTGCCTACAACATGACATTTCAATATGAAACCAACTATGACATCTTATCAAGACCCTGATGGAACAGGTGTGTTTGTACTGGGTTGGAACAAAATCCTGCACCTCCT